>NC_081414.1:217376629-217531629 GCF_030272615.1 Cryptomeria japonica | reverse complement strand
ACTTATAACATTGGTGTAACAATAAACGAAAGTAATAGTTCACTCAAATCAGAAGAAAGAACATAGAAGAGACCAATGACTGAATGCAGCCATAATATCCATTAGTTCATCTATTTGTAGTTCAGTCCAGAGGAAGTAATCAGAAGTAAATCAAAACAAGTGAGCATTGATAAAATTGATCTAATAACAACATCATTTTGCAAAATGATATTAATAAAATACTCATTAATTATACTCTTTGTTAACCACCAAGCACAATTTATACTTGATCAAAACCAAACAGATCTCAAGGTAGTTTATGATAGTAGAAGAATCCCATACGTCAAAAAGCACATGAAGAAGGTCTATATTATACGAACTACAGGGTTGTGTAATAGACAGGAGAAATAAGTTTTTTCGTCTAGCATTAACCCTTGCATACTACGAAACATGATTGCAGATCATCTTTCAACTAAACTTTTCTATCAGGAACACCTATTAGTAAAATTACACATAGGCCAAAACATTAAGTCAGAGTGATTTCGATCTGTTCATTAAGAGTTCATCTCCATAATTAATAGAACATAAAATTCTTACACCTCAGTCGGTATACTTATATCAATGATTGCCTCGGCAAACAATCATTAGCTCTTCGTGACTGTACACATCTCCATAAGTCGTTCATGTCAAGTAGAACTCAAGTCAACAAAAATGTCATGAATGAAGATCATTAAAAAAAAGCATACCTCAACCAAGCATAGCTACTCACTTAGAATGCATATAAGTATTCATCACAAGAATACTTAGAACTTTTAGATCAAAAGTCAATAATAGAACCAGACCATATTATTTAACATAATAACAATATCTAAATTACATATGCAGAGAACATAACAAGTATTTAGATCATAGTTATATAGATGACAATTGTGGATGATGAGTCCAAGACATTCTTGATTCCAATCAAAACATTAACGAAGAATCGATCTATAATAACTTGCAACACTCAACAGAAATTTAGAATACCTTCTAAGTTCTAACAAAAAGAGTATGCAAATCAAAGATCATGATGATATCTAAATAATGTTCTATATTAGATAAGTCTACCAACTAAGGCAATTAGAATCATAAAATCAATACAACCTAGAACTAGGTCAGCCAAACGATAATACTTCAATCTTTTGGATAAGCTGAGTATAATATATCTTGCAATCAAGAATGCAATGACTCAAAAATACTTAGCTTGAATGACGCTAAAGAGTCAGATCTTCAAGCATATAGGACCAAGATGTGACCATGCTAAACCTTTGATCACAAAACCTTAGAAGGTCTCTCCTCGATCCTGGAACCTGTCATCAATTTCACGACAGCAAGAAAGTGCAAGATCTACGCTACAGGATGCTAGATCTGATTACGGTTGGTACAACTTGGTTCTGATACCCTTTTCTTCCTTCTTTTATACCCTTTCCTCCCATGCCTAGTTGCTTTCCTAATCTCATAATAATCCCTGAAAGTTGGATTTGCATAGATAACGGGGCTTAGAGCATAGTATATACATCATGAAATTTTGTCATGTCTCCCTCTAGATCAAGTTGTTCTTCCCCAATATGTACAGTTGTTTCCTTGTCAATAAATTTAGTCCTAAAGGTCATGGTATTAACTGAAGCTCTCCCATCATTAGCTGAAGCTTTTTCACAACCAACTGAAGCTTTTCCTCCACCCAAATGTTGCCTTCACCATCATTATGAACAGGCCTATTATGCACTTGCTAAAGTTGAAACATCTCCCTCATGGTATCCCTCACGTTGGTATTAATCTCTTTGATCTCCCTACCCTATTGCATTATTCTTTTCCCTTTGCACGTATCTTTGATCCCTATCACTCATCTATCCACAAGCTGGTAAGAAAGGTGGCTTTGATACCACTGAAATAAACTAACTTCAAAAATCCTCTTGCAAATCTTATCTAGAATTTAACAATGCAGATTTATTTGTCCACGATAAAATTCAAAAACATATTGTAAGACCCCTGAAATAAAATTCAAAGGTGGCTTTGATACCACTGAAATAAACTAACTTCAAAAATCCTCTTGCAAATCTTATCTAGAATTCAACAATGTAGATTTATTTGTCCACAATAAAATTCAAAAACATATTGTAATACCCCTGAAATAAAATTCAAAGGTGGCTTTGATACCACTGAAATAAACTAACTTCAAAAATCCTCTTGCAAATCTTATCTAGAATTTAACAATGCAGATTTATTTGTCCATGATAAAATTCAAAAACATATTGTAAGGCCCCCTGCTAATTCTGCCTTCTTAAATTTCAGTTTTGGTTGTTTGACATTTTGTCAAACACTTTTTATGCAAGGTCTTATTTCTGATTTATTGAGTTTTGAGTGTTTTCCACGGGGACGCCCCCCCCCCTTTGGCCACGTCTCGGACACGGGGACTGTTGCCGGAGACATGGAGACATCCTCAAGTCTCCTTGGGAGATGGGAGACGTGGGGGCATTTCTCGAGGGACAGGGAGATGCCCAGACATCGCAGGTTTTAAAATTTAAATTTAAAAAAAAAGTGACATTTTGGGAGGTTGGGGGGTAACCCTAATTGGACGTGGGCCCCACCCTTTCCCCCAAAACAACACAAAACCATGTTTTTGTTGATTTCACTCTCATTTTGAAAGACTGATTTTTTTTCCAGCAAGCTGAAGAGGAGGAAAAACTTGTAGAAGACTGATTGAAGGAGTGAGAAAAGTGATTGCAAGTGTGATAGGAGTGAGAAGAAGCAAGAAGAGGAAGAAAATTCTACTGCATTTTGAAGAGATTTTTCAAGCACAAGGTAGGGTTTTTCTTGTTTTTTTGGTTTTATTTTCTGATTTTCAATGTCATTTTTGGTTCTTTGTTTGTTTAGCTTTAAATTTTTATTTTTGGTTTCCTATTCATCTCAAACTGACAAAATGAGATTTGATGTTGAATCTTGAGGGCAAAATGATGAATGAATCATTCATCATTTTGCCCTCAAGATTCAACATCAAATTTATTATTTTTATTTTATTTTTAAATTAAAAAAATTATTATTTTTATTTTAATTTTTAAATAAAAAGAATCATATTTGAAAATAAAATTTGCAATTTATGATTCTTTTTGTTTAAAAATTAAAAATAAAAATAATAAAATTTGACGTTGAATCTTGAGGGCAAAATGATGAATGATCATTTTGCCCTCGAGATTCAACATCAAATCTCATTTTGAGATGAATAGGAAAATAAATTTATTTG
This sequence comes from Cryptomeria japonica, assembly GCF_030272615.1. Lineage (NCBI taxonomy): Eukaryota > Viridiplantae > Streptophyta > Pinopsida > Cupressales > Cupressaceae > Cryptomeria > Cryptomeria japonica. Next base: position 217,528,370 of record NC_081414.1, on the reverse strand, counting down.
TTAAACTAGTTTGATTTTATTTTTATTTTTATTTTGTGAAATGCAATGTCAATTTCACAATGAGCTCCCAAGGCATGAGTGAGGGTGAGATGGAAATCCATTCTCATGGTGAGAATGATTAATGAGGGAGGTGACCATAGGACTGATCTTGGAGCCCAATCTAGTTCTATGGCGAGTGCACTAACTAGTACAGGTTGCCCTTCAAAGTTGTTGGCACCGTATGCTAGGGATCCTTTTGATCCTAAGTCACCTCTCAAAGAGTTTGCTTCAAGAATATCAGTACAAGGCACATCACATTCAGGTGGGGGACCTTCGCTCGGTTCTAAAGCTACCAGCACCTTGCCTAGCATCTCTTCTACCTTATAGCAATTGATTCAACAGAGCTTCTCAATATTTCGATCCAGCACCAGCAACTTTTGATCCAGCAGCAGTGAAGCAAAAGATTCAGTCATTTCTATTGGCACTGGACTTGGAACTCAATCTCGAACTACTCCAACTAGGTATGGAACTAGGAACCCTGCTACCAGATAATGAACCGTCACATGTGGGATAGCAGGGATAGGAACTACAACATGGTGAGCCACCGTGCCAATAGTGAAGGTGGTAAAGGTACAGCCAGTTGATCAAGTTCAAGCACATAGATAAGAATCATCATAAGAAAGAAAGGCAACATGAAGAGAGGCAATAGAGGCAACATTAGTTTGAAAATGAGATCAAAAGCTAGTTGCATATCCAGATACAATCTAGATTCAGTAGTAGGGTCCCTAGTCCTAGATAAAGGTTGAGTCCATGTTTGAGAGCCAATAGGATTAAATTCTAAGTCTCCTCTCAAAGAGTTTGCTTCAAGAATATCAGTACAAGGCACATCACATTCAGGTGGGTGAGCAAGGAAGTGGAAGGGCAACATTTGTGACACTGAATGGTTTGGTAGCATCAGTAGGGTGAATGCACACTTTCTTTTTTGGACAGGAAAAGGTGTGAGACATTGTAAGTTTTTGGAGGAAGCTAAAAATATAAAGTACAGAATTGAGTTTAACACTATGTTGCATGGGTACCCAAACCCAACCCCCTAGAACGCATACCGGAGATTGGTATGTGTCTCCCATATCGGAGACCCGTCAGGAGACGTCTCTACACATAGGAGACTCCACGTCAACGAACCCTCCCATCTCCACCCTAAATAACACACGCAAAATTCAAAAAGTTTGACGCAATGCATGGGCAGAAGCAAAAACCACCAACATGAGCTCCATTTTCAGACATTTGTATAACATTTTGATTTCACTCATTTCACATGTGTACTTAAACTTCAAAGTGAATGTTAATTCTTGTTTTGAAAGTTCAATGTCATTATATTTTCAGATTTTCTATAAATTATTAAATTATATTTTAAAAAAATTGGCGTCTCCAAGTACCCGTCTCCTATTTTGAAAAAATAGCCATACCGGTACCGATACCAGTCTCTGAGTACCCCCGTACCCATGCAACCTTGGAACTTTAACAAGCTTTGGGGGGTTCCAGATGACACAAATATTTCAATGCCTACTACTTTGTCTGCTAGGGCAGCCCTTCAACACAGCCAGAATCCACCACATACTTTTCATGCTTCGCAGACGAGAGGAATGATTTTTGGATCTCCATCCACTTCCACTTCTAGTGCCGCTAGGGCAAGGAAACGTAGTTTGCAAACACCACAGAGTAACACCATTGTTGATATGTTGAATGTGCAGCTAAGAAATGAGATAGATGAATCCATTGGCAAGTTCTTCTTTGCCAATGGCATTCCATTTCATGTTACTCGGTCTCCTTATTGAGGAGATGATGGCTATGGTGGCAAAGGGAGGAACATCTTATGTGCCACCAAGTGAGACGAAAATGAGGACCTCAATCTTGGATAAATGCTATTCCAAAATCAATATTTTGATGGAGAAGGCATGTTGGGTGGCATCGGGGTGCAGCATAGTTATGGATGGGTGGACGGACGTTAACCATCGTCCACTCATCAACATCATGGTCACATGTGCAGAGGGCCCATACTTCCTTAGAGCAATTGATTGTACAGGGCAATGCAAATATGTTGATTTTTAGTTTCAGGTCCTCAACATTATGGTCACATGTGTAGAGGGCCCATACTTCCTTATAGAGCAATTGATTGTACAGGGCAACGCAAAGATGTTGATTTTCAGTTTCAGGTCCTCAGGGAGGCTATTGAGGAGGTTGGGCCACCAAATGTGGTCCAAGTAGTGACAGATGCAGCCCATGTGTGTAGAGCAGTAGGGAGACTCATTGAGCAGCCTATAGACACATTTGGTGGACCCCATGTTGTGTGCATGCCATGAACAATGCACTCAAGCACATGGGGAAGATTGATTGCATTATAGGAGTGGTCACTGATGCGAGAGATGTGCAGATGTTTATCTACAGCCACCACACTTCACATGCACTCTTCAGGACCTTCACGAAGGAGTTCTTGAAACCAGTTGAGACTAGATACACATCCTATTTCATTCTCTTGGAGAGAATGATTGAGTTGCAAGAGGCATTGCAACTCATGGTTATGACTAATGAGTGGAATAGGTGGGTTGAGGCCAAGACGAAGCAAGGGAGATGGGTAAAGGAGATAGTGAAGAGTGATGTGTTTTGGACTGATGTGCAATACATTGTCTCCATCATTTCTCCAATATTCCAAGTGATCAGATATGGGGATGGGGATGCACCTAACCTTGGAGAGGTGTATGAATGCATTGACTCTATGCTTGACCAGATGAGGGTTGTTGTGCGAGTGAAGGACGCCTCTCTAGCATTCTACAATGAGCAAATTCGGCCTATCATTTAGCGCAAGCTGGGATAAGTATGTGGTACAAGGCTAGACTGGGTAGAGTGATATTCAGATGCGGCAAAGATGGATATAGAAACTATGGCACAGGAGGACCCACTTTTGTGGTGGAATTGTCATGGCCCGAAATCTTTGACCACCACTCTAGCCATCCGTCTGCTATCCCAGGTTTCCAATTCTTCAACTGCTGAGAGGAATTGGTCTACATATAGCTTCATCCACTCTCTTAAGAGGAACAGACTTACCTTTAAGAGAGCAAAGAAGCTTGTGGCTGTACACAATGCTTTGTGTCTCATGGACCGCAAGACACTTGTGTACAAGGAGAGTCCAGCGGCACGATGGGATGTAGAGCCAGAGGAGCCTTCACAGATTGATGAGGATGATCCTACCACTTCAAATGCAGTGCTAGTTGGTGTGAGCTTGAGGGATCTTGATCTTCAGTAATCCAACAGTTCCAATGAAGAGTTCATGATTGGAGGCCTCCATTAGCTACATTTTGATTTTTGTCATTTTGTCTTTGACTCTAGTCTCTTTTGTAATGCTATTGCTTTTAGTATTTGTATTTGGCTACTCATTGTAATGATGAATCATGTAGTCATCTTTATAGACTTTGCAATGGCATCAAATATTCATATTTTCCTTTTTTGATATACTAGAAATCTCCAATTTGACAAATTTCATTTGTCAAATTTTATTTAGCAATTAGCAATTAGCATTGAAGAAATCTTGGTATTTATATTGAGTATTTCAAATTTCATTTAGTTTCATTTCAAATGTAATTCTTATACTGTTATACTATCATACATCTTTTCAAAACAAGTTTTTCAAGTACTATATGTATATGTATACTATATCAGCACCACCACCCCGCCGTCGTCCCTCCGCCATCCCCAAACTTAGGCCCTTGGTCCCCTGTCTCGGAAACCTGTCCCCCCGTCCCCAACGCCGGTGGAACATTAGTTGTGATAGAACATCAATGCCAATACATAACCAAACACACATAGAAATAGAAGCTTAAAAAGTAATGTAAACAAAGATTAAGCAGACACCTTTAAATCTGATTTTAATTCACCATATTAGTCTGATTACAACTTCATAACAGGTCTGATATAATTAACTTCAGACTATAATAACACATTCAAATGACATACCCATTAAATGGAAAACCCTCTATTACTGATTTTTGGAATGAGGACCCGTACGTTATTCCCATACGTAGTCCATACTCATATGCATAGGTTCGCCCAACATCAATAGAAATAGATTTCAAAGTGGCAATCTCTTTCCAAACTTGCAGTCCTTGCTATCAGTAATAAGGCTGTCAAACCCTAGGCACCAATACACAGCCTTCATGACAGGTACGACCAGCATTATTCTCAGCACACGCACTCAGAAACTTCTGAAAATGACTGTGAAACCCCTCCAAACCCCTGCAATGTCACTTAGAAACCAATCTCCAGCAAATAAGAAGACAACTTCTTAAGTCTTGGGACAGCCAGCAATATGGTTTGGCTGTAGCTACCAAGTTCGACCAGTCAATGAGAGGTGCGGCCCAGCACCTTTAATTTACAGCCCAGAAGTAAATGGTACGGCCCTAGCAAGACAGTATGGCCCAGCAAAAACAAGTACATCCAGCTTCAAAAATGTTTTCCAATATTTGGAAACGCTTCAATAAGCCCAGCTTTGGTAATAACCAGCATTGGAAATACTTTCAATCTCAGCTCAATGTGTTTCCTAAAGTAGAAACACCTCTAATTCCTCCAACTATATCTTGCAACAGGGAGAAAAATGTCATTCATGAGGGATTTCGTCCTTACAAACCCTTGAAGATGAACTCTCCAATAAATTCACAAATTATCAAATCAACCAAGCATGTTGGAAGAGGGACTCTTAAATGTCTTTTATTTCTTTCTCAAGAGAGCTGATTCACTTTCCCAGGCAATGTGGGATTAAAGTCTTCACTTCCTTTTAATATCAAAAAACTCTTTTTTCTCATGTAGTCGCCCAAGTACACTTAAAAGGGGAACATTTAATATTTGTAACACATACTTTATTTGTCCCAGTAAAGTCATCTATTAAATAACAATAAAGTTAAATAATTTAATTTAACTTTATAGCTTAACTTTATCATTAAATTAATGAATAATATCAAATGATCATCGAATCTTCAGTCCGTATTAAACAATTATCACTGACGCCATCCACGAATCCATTGACTCACTCTGACCCGACCCAACTGACTTAACTGCACCAAATCACGTCAAATCACCTGAAACTGAAACTACCTAGGCCAATTGGCCTCAAGATCCCTTAAATCTCCTAGTTAGCCAACGGGACCATGGAGAAATCGGCTCACAACAACATTATAAAACATGGGCTAGAAAGGGGACATTACACATATCATTTTAAATTGGATTTTAAAATGATGTGTAATGTCCCCTTTCTAGCCCATGTTTTATAATGTTGTCGTAAGCCGATTTCTCCATGGTCCCGTAGGCTAACTAGGAGATTTATACATCAGTTGCAACAAAAATATGATTACAAACATATAAATCCTTAGATGAACCAATCTATATATTCCTTAGGATTTGAGTAAAGTAGAAGGAACCACGGTGTCTCAGAAAGTGACTACATGTTGTCCAAACTCAAATATTTCTGAAAAAAAACAGAAAAATACTGAGAGGTACTGAGAGGGGCGGGGGGTCAAAGGTGGGGGGGTGCAGGGTTGAATCAATATTTTAACAAATTTAAACTTGAAATTACCAGAACATACAAAAGGGAATACACATAAGCACATGAACTCAAGATATCACGTGGAACACCCCTTCAGGTAAAAAACCACGGCTCAAAAGCTTTCAATAACAATTCATGGGCACACACCCAGGTTACAAAAATGAGCACCAACTTCAGTTTACAGAGGCACCAACCTCTCAAAGAAATCTTCAATAATATGTTTTTGAAAAAACACTCAGCAAGCAGCATACTGTAACCTCATAATCAGATATATCAATGTTTATAAACAAAGGATCCACTTCATATACAACCACCCAGCTTGGAGACATTATATTACAATAAAGAAGACAGAGCTCTGTAATTTTTTATTCATTTTTCACACATCCATATCTTATTCATCAAACAATATCAACACTTCACACTAATTGCATCCAAAATAACCTCTTAATCACTGTGAAATGTCCATAAATTCATACACTCATTTTTCAGACCAATCTACCATAGATATCATGTCACCCATTTGTTCAGAAGGAACAAATCATCCTGTCTGAAAACAGACAGTTACAGAGAAAAAAAAACGCCTCATACCAAGCACTTCAACGCAAACTCCGCCAGTAAAATGAATCGTTTTTTTAATATTCTTAAAATTCATTACGCCCACAGAGAAACAGACTCTACATTACCTCACACCTTGTTTAGAACCATCATGCCAACACATCTCTCCAAAACTAAGGCTAATACCAAAGACACTTTTTTTTTTTTTTGTGAGATCATTTCGTCGAAAGATGGTCATTTTTAATTTTCTTTTGGCTGCTCAATAGAGACAAAACAAAAAAGATAATTCATTAATTAAAAAACGATTCACGCCACCCGTATCATCTTGAAACACTGCATCTCAGTCTCAACCACTGTACGCAGAGATAAAAGAATCAACCTTATTGCAAAAAAAACGGCTCAGCAGTTCTACGATTTTTTAAAAAGATGCGACACCTCTTCCACCATGGTCACACAGAAAAATACACAAATCTGTCCAGCAAATACCACCTGTGCGAATCAGAAATGCAATGAAATATGGTGTTTTTTTTTTCAAAAACTCCCACTGAAAAAGGATGCTACTGCAGCCAGAAGAAAAACATTCCAAGCATACACATATATTAAAAAAACGCACAGCAGAACAATTTTAAAAAGGCTCCAATAAAAGTGTTTATCCTATGACGTGGTGGTGAATAAAAACAAATCCAGCACGATACAGGAGAAATTAAAACACATGGCAAGTTTGTCCACGCATCTCCTTCAAGCCAGCAAAAACCAACTTAAGCACGTGTTCTTCAGCAACGAAGAAAACACTTTTTACACAAACCAACTTAGTCTGCAAGATACTTCCAATCAAACAGTTGAAGATGTGGCACTGCTGAAAAAGAAACACAAGCAACCAACTCAAATGCTGACACTCAAACAACCTTGACATCAATAACAAAAGTAATTCAACACTTTCTGCATTCAAGCCCAGCAGCTACAAGTTTGGTAGTGGTTCCTAGACTTGAACAGGATGTTGCGTGATTCTTCCAAAGTTCCAAATGTCCAATGCTTTTGTATCTCCTCGAAATTCTTCTTGGGTGCTCCAAATAGGTTAAGGTCTTCCAGGTTTGCGTCTAGACTGACCTAAAAAATCACTCCTCTAGGGTTCTTGTCCTAGAAACTAGATAGCCTCTTGTGCATACCAAAAGAAATCAAAATTCGCATTCCTACCAAATAATAGCAACCCTTATAAATACATGATTGCCCGAAAGTCGACTTAGGGGAGAATAACTACTCAAAACAAAAACAAAACCAAGTCGGCCACAAGAGAGGAACCCCCCAAAACATGTTAATCTCAGGGGCCAACTTAATCAAAAATTCTAATAATTACATTTATTTCTAATTTTAATTTATTGTTTATTTAAAACTTTCTTTATTTATTATTAGAGGACTTCAGCAAAAAGGACTAACCGACCTGTTTTTAATTGGGGACATCACAATCCACCTGTCCTAGATTGCAGTTTTGATTTGAAACCTGATCTTTAAAGGCTCAGTTTTGAGTCATACAAGCTCTATTTTGCAAGCATTGTTTTTGTTTGAGATGGAATTTCACGAGTTTCGCGATGGTGTAAAGAGTTCTTTATTTTTGTGTCTAGCGTTTCCACAAATTACAGATTCTCGTGTTACTAAGAAATTCTCATTTTGAGAACTTCCAAGGCTTTGTTTGGGCTCATATGACAATATATTTTTATGCATTTTTTTAAATGTGCATAATTTTGAAGTTAACAAGTTAGATTTTTAAAAAAGACTATCTCAATGAGGAAGAGGAGGAGCTCTGAGGTGCATATGGGAACGCACAGTCGTCCTCCATTGTTGGCCCTTGTACAAATTGCAGATTCTCAGTGTCACTAAGAAATTCTCATTTTGAGAACTTCCAAGGCTCTGTTTGGGCTCATATGACAATATTTTTTGATGCATTTATTTAAATGTGCATAATTTTGAATTTCACAAGTTAGATTGTTAAAAAAGGCTATCTCGATGAGGAAAAGGAGGAGCTCTGGGGTGCATATGGGAACAAACAGTCGTCGTCCATTGTTGGCCATTGTTACAACTCTCCCTCTTGAAATTATTTCAGATTTGTGTTTTTCGCCTTTCCTAGACTGTTTGTCCTTTTTGCTTTCTAAGGGGGTGGTTTTGGGTGGTCTTGATCAGGTTCCAAGTTTAGGTTTCGATTGTTTGTTTTGTTTGATTTTTTTACCCCTTTTTTTGAATTGGTTACTAATTCTCTTGACATCATTTAAGTGCCTAGGCCGTACTAGGTATTATTGCGAGGGTGTGGGGAGTAATGGAGGTTGAGAAAATAAATGTATTAGTGCAAAATGGCTTTAATGATATTGATGGTGATAAAACAAAGATGCAAGAAAGGAAGTCTTACAGAGATATGGCAAAGAAGGTGTTGGTCAAAGTTGTCAAAACTGGGCCGGAGATTAGGGCTCTCGTCATAGGAGAAGCAGGTACAGCAAATAAGCTAGCAAATCGCAGCTTGAATAATCAAATCCCAAGGGTTTAATAAATACAAGGATGGCCCTAAATAATAAATATCGGCCTTAATTATTTAAGGAAGGCCAACCTAATTAAGAGCAGTGGGAGAGCCAACCTGATTAAAGATCAGCGGCTAATTAAGAAAAAATCATATTCTTTAAGGGCCGACTCATGGCTGGCCAACCCTTGGTGTTTAGCACCCACCCTTGGTGATGTTGGTTTCAAAATAAATTAATAAACCTTTATTTATTTAATAGGGCCAACCTCCCTTATGGAGGGCCCAAGTCTGCATTTAAAAAGGTATAAAATAATGAAGGGTCATCTCATTTGGAAGCGGCATCTCCCTCCAATACGTTGCATACCATGGTGAGGGTATAAGAGGTATTTATGAAGAGGATTGGAGGAGGCAGATCCAAAAAAGAATAAGGAATCGGATCAGAAATTCGAAAACATATAAATCAACAAAAGGAATTCAACAAGCATCAAGAGCGGATCCATTCTTAATATATCAGCTATCAGAAATTATTATTTATTGCAGGCAGTCGCATCTTATTCCTTTGTGGTATGCAGGGATATATATTTAATATGCTTAATGTATGCAGCATGATAATGTTTTAATGCATAATTCCTCACATACTAATACAGGCAATACTATGTATACAACTACTAATATATTTGATACATAACATCTTATATGTTAGATATTAGTAATAAGGTATAATAACTAGATTTCTAGTCTATTCATCAAATTGCATCAATCAATCGTGGCAAAGTAGGGAGGAAACGCAAGGAGGGATAAACTGATATGAGGTCCTCTTCTAAGTACACCGCCCCAAGAGATGGAATTGGCTTGGTTGGATGTTCCTGCCACTTGTGGGCCAAGGGGTCGAGTTGTATTGGTTGGATGCTTCGCACCCTTGGGCTTAAATTGGAAGGATGCTTCAAGCACCCTATGCTTAAATGGGAAGGATGCTTAATGCATAATTCCTCGCATACTAATATAGGCAATACTATGTATACAACTAATAATATATTTGATACATAACATCTTATATGTTAGATATTAGTAATAAGGTATAATAACTAGATTTCTAGTCTATTCATCAAATTGCATCAATCAAATCGTGGCAAAGTAGGGAGGAAATACAAGGAGGGATAAACTGATATGAGGTCCTCTTCTAAGTACACCGCCCCAAGAGATGGAATTGGCTTGGTTGGATGTTCCTGCCACTTGTCGGCCAAGGGGTCGGGTTGTATTGGTTGGATGCTTCGCACCCTTGGGCTTAAATGGGAAGGATGCTTCAGGCACCCTATTGTAGTTTCCCCTCCAACCTCTACAATAGTTGATTGTGGGAATGGATTCAAAGGAATGTTAATCATTGGTGGGTGAATAAGGCGATATGAATAGGGAGGGCAACTACAAGCTTCCTCACTAGTTACACCACCTTGCAAAGGATGGATGGCAGAGGCGGCATGAGGCCAAGAGGGATGGTATATCTGCTCTTGGGCCTAGTGTGAGGATCACTTCGGGCACCCTACCATGTCTCCTTATCTAAGCCCGTTATGGTTGAACCCAAATAATGAATTGTATATATTATATGATTAAGATGATTGAATATATTTTCTTCAACCCTATTAATAATAATTAATATTGTGAATTGTATCTTCCATGATTACTAGAAACCCAAAATTTTGTTGAAAAGATCCTTTAAAAACTTTGTTCCTACCTGCACAACCTTCAATACTAGAAAAACGACATTTTGCAGATTTAACAATCACCAAAATACAGATTAACCAATCGCATGATTTTTTTAACAAAAAAATCCAACACGAATCTGTAAAGAATGGGCATGATTTTTATTGAAAATTGGACAGGATTATCAACAAAAAAAATATGTGATTTCGCATATAAACCCTACGATTTGTTCTTGCAAAAATTTACACAAAATATTCCTTGTACGATTTCATACAGGCTATGTCTTTTGGCTCATCTATGCTTTAAACATTCCTTGAACTGTCACTGCTGACAACAGTCTGTAGGTCTCACGCGTTCTCAGATCCCAAAGTTTAGCTTGAGCTTTGACACCATATTACAAAAAGTATAATATAGAATGATTACCAAGACATTTGATAATTACTAAGGAGCGAATTTCGCCTTAAATAATTGTTACTAATGCTTTGTTCAGAAAGGATAAGAGCAACAACTAATCAAGCAAAAGTATAAGAACTTAACTAAAAGAATAAAGAGTATTCCTTAAGTCTATACTAAAGACCATAGTTGTCAAGTGACTGGTACCAATACTGGTACGTCTAACTTTGAAAAATAAGAGACGGGAGGTACTTGGAGATGCCAATTTTTTTAATATAATTTAATAATTTATAAATTTGCTACATTAAAACTAAAAATAAATTGACATTGAACTTTCAAAATAAAGAACACTGGTAAAGTTTAACATTAACTTTAAATTTAAAACACACAAAAATCAAAGAGTCAAAAAATTAGTACTACATATCTATTCTTACTCTACTATTTTACTACACAAATAGACCACTTTAGGTTGCATAATATTTTGACATTGAACTTTCAAAATAAAGAAACACTACTAAAGTTTAACAGTAAATTAAATTTTAAAACACACAAATGTCAAAGAGTCAAAAAATTCATACTACATATCTATTCTTATTCTTCTATTTCACTACACAAATAGACCACTTTAGATTACATAATATTCTACACTACGAGGTGGAAGGTGGAGGAGTGGTTTGGACGGTGGATAGCCACACAATTATAAGTGGAAAATTAATCATACTAATTTAACTTTTGATCCTTTCTTATGCATATTTTAGATGACCCTCCAAATCTACCACTTATAATACATATAAATAAACCATATGAATGTCCCTCCATCTTTATTATGCTAAACCTCAAACAGTAGATTTATACACTTAAAGTGCCCAAATAAAATGGGAAAAAAATTTAGAAGTCGTCCACTTATCAAGTATAAACTTTGTAGCAAAGTTGTTTCCATACTAATAATCTCAAAAGCCAATTTCTAATACTTGGACGCAAAACCTTATTTCATTTGACATAGTAAATCATTCTTTATCTAGGTACTTTTAGGCCTATGAAAAATGCCAGTGGAAAGGTGAAGGGAGAAGAAGAAAGAGATCTGCATCGAGTTTTTCTTGAAGTCTGCCAAACATATACACAACAATATATATTCAATGTTCATTGCATATCTCTTAGTAAAACCAAATGAAATGAATGTGCGAATATCGCAGAGAATATCAAGAATAGAAGATCCATAATAGAATGTGTGAAACAGAAGGAAACATTGGCGGGACATTTCCTGCAGGTAGGGATGTCTCCGCACACATTTCCAGTACAAAAAACATGTCAAGGTCCCCGAGACATGTCCCAGGAGATCAAAGACGCATCTCCCTGCAGCCCTGCTAAAGACTAAATGACCATTACATACTAAATATTAATAATACTTTAATATTCATTCACAGGTGGTTTAAACAAATTATATGGAGAACTGGAGCAAATAAATAGACCCTGAATTAAGACCCAATTTTTAAAAAAATTATAAGTATTGATGAACAATAACTTGGATTTGCATAACAGCGATACTAAGCTGATCCTGTGATCTTAACAAACTGATTAGTTAAAATACAGAAGATCAAGGAGGTTTCTAAGGTGGATATTCTAACTCTTATGGTTGATAAAGTTAACCCATGCAGGAATCAAATTGTCATAAAGAATTTTGTAGATAGAAGCTTGATACTAGCACAATTTAACAGATTGAAGGGAAAGCTAAGTGGAACACTTATCCCAAGTACCCTACTTAGAAGGTCTTTCAGTTATAATGAATCCAGAAGGCTTCTGACATATATAAGAAAAAAGTTAAAAGCACCAATGAGAAAACCAAGGATGTAACACATATACAGGTTCCAGTGCAGAATCCTAATCCAAAATTCCAAATGCCAAGACAAAAATAAGTGAATATGAATTTTGTGAAATACATAGTGTATCTACGAGTTTCCATTCAATAGCTTATACCAGAATTCAATAAAAAGTTTAATGAAATGGTCTGATAGCGCTTGCATCACATTTTTGGTAGTTGAGTTAACTGGCGACTTCAAAAAGGCCAGCAATACTTATAGGTATAAGTTATAACAATATCAACACTGTGGTTAAGGATGCACGTGGATATTTTCAAGACCCAGGCCATTAGATGTGCACTAAACTCAAGAAAGCTGGTAGCACTTGGGCCAATATTAAGGATGCACATGGATGTTTGACTCACAGCTTTAAGTTTCATAGACCCAGGTGATTAACTATGTTGATATTCACTGCTCCAAGATTGATTAATACTACAATTCAACGAAAAGTTAATCAGAATGCTCAAGTCACATTTTTCAGTAGTTGAGTTGACTGTTAGACACAGGTATCCTCAAGTATTCATGGAAACATCAAGGTGGTGGTTAAGGATAAAATGGTCATCTGACTTCCAACTCCAACTCCAAGTGTCTTGAGGCTCTTCTCTAGAGGCATGTTAGTAATTATGAGAATATCAAGGCTGCAGTTGAGGATGCAAACAGATGCTTGACTTCCAAGTTTCAACTTCAATATTCACATACACCAGATATCAAACTCGAGTTGATATTCATTGCTCCAATCATGTTTATTCCCATGTTCAAAAATACAATTCACAGTTTTGACCATGACATTGCTGAGGGAATGCCAAAGTCAATGAAGATGTATCTCCTCAACCTTCATTCAAATATAAGGGTATGCCATGGAGATCCTTTGATATCCAAAATCAGAGCAAAGAAAATAATTATTATTTTCTGTAAACGTGGAAGCTTGTGACAAGGAAAGAATTCACAAGTATGTTGTAAGTTAAAGAAATAGAATGTGTAGAGAACACATTTAAGATATAGAGATGGATGACAATTAATGACAGAAAAGATTGTGGTCATAATTAATCATTTAGTACAATTAATATATATCACACCCTCCAAAGTCTCTCCATGTATTACAATAATTTGCACATAGCATGAGTAATATGCGTGCTTAGGACTTTTCAATTATCATGATATCAAGGAGACAATAAATGGAGAACTTATTTCTAATGATCAATGTTGCAGGAAACTTCTGAGCAGGGGCTGGTTACCATTTCTGGAACATACTGAAACGCCCCTGGAAACTTCTGGAAACAGTTTTTGTGCCATTTCTTAATTTGGAAAATATTCAGGACCATTCTGGAAATTTATCTCTCTAACATTTCCAGAAAATTTGAGGATTGTGAGACAAAAAGCTATTTAACTTAGAAGAACGGATCAAAAATGCTCTTATAAATTAGTACTGGAGAGGAAAATAAATACTTGAATTCCTATTCATTCCAATTAGCTTTTAACTAATTGTTTCCCTTGTTGTTTCATGTTCCCTTACATTTTCTAAGATACTTCCTATCAGAAACCTCACCTATTTCCAGATTTGTGCAACTTAGCTGATGACTAAAGCTGTAGCTGCTAGCATGAAAAGGAACTTCGTAGGATATCTTTTGGCATATGGACAAATTTACAAAGTTTACAAAATTAAATTTGCCAAATGGACAAATGTCCAGAAAACATTTTCTAATGTTTGATATGAAAAAATATAGTTCTATTCCACTAAATTTATCATAAACTTGTGTATCAGTACAACTGATAATATAAACCTGTTTATTATTTTTTGAAAAAATTAGACTTGCCACATTTACTGATGTCTGCAAATATTTAATCACTTAAAAACTTTTAACTTTTATTGTGACTTAAATGACAACTACTCATGCAGTGATCCTTTTCCTCAAATGCATTTCATTATTTCTCAAAGCCCTTCCAAAAATATATGTTTCAGTTACTATTAAACAAATTTAACTTAACTTATCCAACTGCTTGTCAAGAGATCAGAGGTAGCATTACCTAGATATCTGGAAGGTTACTCAGATGTCCACTCTTGTTACTGTTGCCTATTTTTGCCTTCATGTCAAAAATAGCTTTACAATAATTTTTTGTGTTTAAGTATTTCTTATGTCATGTTAGTTGACAGATTTATCACCTAACTCTATATTCTCACACCCACAAAGGTGACAAATGTAACCACAGTTGAACCAGTCTAAACAAACTATCTACTGATTGATTCTCTGCTTATTTTACAAGGTGGCAGCTACCTTCAGATGATATTTGATGAATAAAGAATTAACTGAAATGCTTTTAACCAAAAAGCAAATAAGGAAATAACTTTTAACCAGAAAGGTTTGTAAAGGCATGCATAAAACAAAAAACACTTTTTAGACTTTCCAAATTTTGAATTAACTAGATTACCACAAAATATCATTCACAGATAATATCTTTGCAGCAACAAAAAATTAAAACCATTCACCATCTCAATTCATCCACTAATAACCATTCAAAAGAACGGAAAGCATCCACACATCATAATTCAAAGATTACGAATATCTGAAAGCCACTAGCAATTTATCTATATTCAAAACAGTAGAACAGAAATATATTAAAAGAAGTTTTTGCTCTTCAAAGTAAAACAAAGTCTGCCCAAAAAAGATCCCCTTAAAACTACGATTAACTTATAACTATTACCCCAAGTCTTTTCCATTTTCAAGAAAACGGTTTCTTAAAGGTAACGGTTTTAAAAACAACCGTTTTAAACATGCTATTAAAGAAAACAATAAATCACTCAATAAACCCTATTCATGGACTATTAACTTCATGCTCATTCTTCTTCATCAGGCACTAGATCTTGCCCTGCAATTTGACGGTCAATCCTGTCCACTTTCATTTCCTCTTCAATCAGCACCCATAGGACTTCGTTGAATTTATCTTCATCAAGTATCAAGTATTAGTTGCCCGGACGTAGTCACTCATGTCAAGAAGAATATCATCCTACAAATATTTGACGTCTGATTGCACCAAAGGACCTTTCTTAGCCTTAAGCACCATCTTGTTGAATGTGGTTATCCCGATTCTTTCCTACTGCGAGCTCACCCTGCAAGCGTTGTTTGTGATTTTCAGCTTGCTCTGCAATCTTTTCTAATATAGTGACCGCCTTCCTATATTCACTGAAATCAATTTGTGCTTTCCATGCAAAACATCGTAAAAAATCGGACAATATCTTCCTGCTCTCTCTGGCCAATTCAAATCTGGGTTGTGAAATGGCAACTCACCGTCATGAGGCAAAACCATTCTGATACGGACAAGTCATGACAATTTTCTTTTTTTAGCTATCTTTAATGTTAGCTGCAAAAAATGGCAGCATCAAACGTAGTAACGCATGCCGCCACCTTTTTCGTGTCCTTAATTGCTTGAAAGCCATTAACGATGGTACTTTGTGAATCTTCCCTTGATTTGCTCCCTGGAAGCAGTGCATGACGTGGCAGTTCATGAGGCAGAAGGAGGAACGGCAAGAAGTTATTCTTATCAACCTAACAGGCTCATTTAATTTCGACGGCATTCGAGCATGATTCTATCTTTTCCTCCACCCGTGTAGCCACTCAAGCAAGTTACAAAAATAACCTGAGGTTACATCACCAAAATGTCCTTGCTTTGAAATCGAAGATAAAGATGTCTCTTAAAGCTTTGAAAAACCCCAGCCTTAATCACAATATAAAAGATGTCGGAGGATCGGAAGATTGGACAAGCTCGCAATCCTCGAACTTGTTTCGATGAGAACCCACAAGTCCGACTTTCTAATGACGCCAACTTCTCGCAAACTCCTCTAAGCATGTCGGGTGATCGGGCCATTCTATAAGTGAAGAATGCCACGACAGAGGTTAAGAAACTCAGACAAGCCGCGACAAGGGAGGAAAAAGGGGAAAATTAATGGCTAACATGTCAAAAGGATTAAAAGCCTACAAAGTAGGAGTCAAAAAGATTTGTATGAAGAGTTGAAGTTGATTGGTTTTGTCCACGTTGTCACCATTGAACTTGTTTTGACTGAATTGTTTGCAAAAAAGTAGAAAAGACCATGTTTTGGAGGGAAAGTTCATTTTCAGTTCAAACTACCTTAACTATGGTCAGAGCCCGTGGATAAAAGTTGAACCATTGTCAAGGAGATTGGGTTAACTGTGATTTGGTCCACTCACATGGACTGTTCTATGCAAGGAGAAACCCTAAGACTGTTGGTTCAATCTTTTAAGCTCCAGATGAAGCTATGGTGGTCGCTGCAGACAAGGGTAATACTGAAGAACATTTATAGCCACATAAAAGGAGTAGCTTGACACGTTGCATGCATAAGGCCACTCACGTGGACTGTTCTATGCAAGGAGAAACCCTAAGACTGTTGGTTCAATCTTTTAAGGTCCAGATGAAGCTATAGTGATGGCTGCAGACAAGGGTATACTGAAGAACATCACATAATAGCCACATAGGAGTAGCTTGACATGTTGCATGCATAAGGGGAGTGTTGATAAAGTTGCAACAGGTAGAACCCACGCATTAAGGGCAATCAGAACCATTTTATGAGCAGATTTTATCCATAGCACAGCAATTTAGTTGGGGTTTGCTGAGAGAGATGTGGTGATTGAAAATCTGAGACAAATGTGTGCCTTTCAAATTGAAAACAAAGATAGCAGTTTTAGGGCAAAGAAACAATGAAAGATCAAAAGTGTTTATTCACTGTCATAAGCTGCAAAACCAAATAATACAAATCAGTCATAGCAGTCCCAAGATCACCAAGAAAAATCATGGTTGCAATCATAAGATGGAGATAGGACAGTCATAATACATAAGGCAGAGTTCTCTTAAAGGAAGATCTACAAAGAAGACAATAAAGCAGCGAGTACCACAAAAAGAGGGTCACAGTTATAACAGAGATTGCAGTCTTCATTGTTGCAACCAAAACTCCACGATGAAGGCAATTGAAGCTAAGACAGAGACAGCAGATTCCTCAACAATGACAGTGGATACACAGGCATTATGTACCATGATAAGAGAGAAGACTGTAAGCAAGATGATAGTAAAGACATTGTTGCAGGCCTAGCATTGAAGATAAACAATATATATAATGTAATGCTAAAGGTACAGTCATTGGTCCCTTGTCGTGTCTCTAGATAATGACCTAAGTGTTGAAAGAAGCAACTTTTAAAATAATACTGTGAAGTTTTACATAAGATCAGGAATAGAGCAAGCAATATTGATGATCACAGTTCACAACCAACACAGAGGTCATGTAAAGACAGTCACACAATCAAGGCTTCAAATTAGGAATATATAACTGTTCAATGGTAGTTCACTGTTTTCAATGAGTAGTAGATCACTTTTAGAGCAATGAAGGTAGTGGATATCAATGAAATGATGCAGCAAAGAACACTGTTATGCACCAATGTCATGAGCAAAGACAATCAAGAAAAAAACAGTAACACAAGACTCAAACCCCCATGAATAAAGTCATAATGAAAGCAAAAGGGTGTTCCACTGTCAGGACAAGGACAGAGGTCATGGTACGCCTATGGATCAATGGGCTGTCACATTGGTGGAGGCCATATAGAGAGTTCTGAGAAAGATTTTAAGGGGCAGAGGTCACTTAAAACACAGTGGCAATCCTAGAGTTATGGAGAGGACTCAAAGACAATCAAGATTCCGAGCATAGCATAGAGTTCTTCTCATGAAACATATTTGGACTATCATCAAGAGTACAGCCCATGAAAGGCTAAGGGACAGTAATGTTGCAACCCTTAGAAGGACAGTAAAGAAATCAGAGGTAACAGTGACAGTAAATAAGGAAAAGTTTTGACGCAAGGTAGATCTATTGAATATTCTTGTGAGAATCAGCTTCCCTGCAATAAACTCTGGTAAAAGCTTGAAGAACCTGTCTTTGGTTCAGTATAGTAAAAGAAGACAGTCAAGCGTGTAAAAGTTATCACTAATAAGGGTAATTGTGAACAAGGAGAATCTTATCCAGGAGGAGATGCAGATAATCTCCACTCCCTGCACATAATGTAGTAAAAGAGGTACACTTCGTGGTAGCAGAGAGAGATTGGAAATGATCAAAATGACAGTGCCTCATTTGTTAAGAAAAGACCATGTAAATAGACAAATCTTGGTGAAGACAAGTCTATTTACAGAACAAGGAATGTTATGATGGTGAAAGCAATGTTGGTAATAGTCCCAAGGCCATTGCGCAGCCATGGTGGATGAAGACTGTTGTGACCACATCACACATCGCCCCATCAAGATGGGGACCCCTCTCTTTTTTTTAGGTTTTGCCCTCTCTAGGAGTATTTTTCTCTCTCTATGCTCTTTTCTAGTGAATGAGTGGAGTGAATTGTCAAGCAAAGTTGAAGAGTCAAGTCAAGTGTTAATCATAGGGTTACCTACATTGCCCCAATTTGAGAATAAGGTCTCCATCAAAATCATCATTGGATTGAAATTTGCCTAAGTGTATTGACTTGTACCTTGCTCAGGTCCTAGAGCAAACTTGAAGTCTCGTCCTTCTGAAGGTCACAGAGCGAATTTCTTATATATGCATTCTTGGGAGGCTGAATTTATGATGTTTTCATATGAAGAGGTTGAGAACTTAAGCTGATGCAAAAGGAAGGGGTGAATTTCATGTCCTTAAGACAATTTGCCAAAATCTTGTCATAAAGGTCATGTCCTTAGGAAGGTCATGGAGCGAATTTTATCTTGATCTTGTCCTTACCAAGTATGGTGAGCGAAATTCTCCTATCTTGATTTTGTTCTTGAGTGAAATCCTCATATCTTGACCTTGTCCATACCTTGGTCTTAGAGCGAATTCACCTCTTGACTTTGTCCTTGAGAAGGTCTTTGAGCGAAAATGATATATATGTCCTATCCTTGGAAGGGACATTGGGCGAAGTTGTTCTCCTTGTTGATGGTTGACCGAACTTAGAAAGTGTTTTGGAGCGAGTTTGTTATACCTTGTCCTTACCGTGGTTTTGGAGCGAAATTAAGCATTTGATTATATCCTTAGAAGGGTCCAAGAGCGATTTGAGCTTGTTCTTAGCAAGGTCAAAGAGCGAAATATTGTTTTAGGTCATGTCCTCATCGAGGACACAGAGCGAAATGCATTATATGTCTTGTTCTTAGGCCGGTCATAGAGCGAATTCAATCACTATAGGGCCTATCCTTATGAAGGACGTAGAGCGAACTCCTTGTCTTAATCTTGATTCCCAAATAAAATGAGACAAGTTAATGTGTGCGTACCTTGCAAAGGCCAGCCAACGATAATTTAGTATAGGTCCTGTCCTTGGTAAGGTCAAGGAGCGAAAAGTTTCATTTAGATCTTGTCCTTGAGAAGGACGATGAGCGAATTTGTCATCTAAGTCTTGTCCTTGGGAAGGACAGAGAGGGATTTTTCCACATAGGTCCTGTCCTTGGAAAGGACAGAGAGCTAACTTGACCATTTAGGGCTTATCCTTAACAAGGACATGGAGCAAAATCACTGTTTAGACCGAAATGTATGTAACTTGCATGAGTTCCCAAGCGAAATCCTATAAAGCAAGTATTTTGCAGCCCAAAGAAATTCAAAATTCCAATTTATGAAAAGAATCTATGTCAAGATGATATTTAGTATGTTTAAATCTCCCTTCCTATTTGATGATGCTCAAACACTTATTTATCTCTTGACTGGCTTACATTAGATAGAATACCATGGATATTAATTTTATTATCTGTTGAACTATAAATATATATTTTTCAATAAATTTGAAAAGTTGTGTCTACTAAAATATGGTTTATAAAGAAAAACCGGCAGATGATAACACAAGGCAATAGGCAAAGACATAAACAGAGCAACAAATAGAACAACAAATAACAGTTGAACAAGGAAAACCATTACTTAAGGAAATGGAAACACAGACTGACCTACAAGAGGTCACTACAGAAAAAAATTTATTTAAAACTTTTGAAAAAAATATGATGCACTAGAGAAAAGAATCTATGTCAAGATGATATTGGATAGAAATAGGGAATTCTATTTCTTGTTGGGCATACTACTATACAAGGTAGAATTCCCCTTGTAATAGAGTCCTCTATTATGTAATTTTTCTATCTCTTGTTGTGGTTTTTTTTCAAAGCCAGCTTTTTTGTTCATTCCAATTTGGGTTATTTCTTGTTTGTTCTAAACTTTTGCATTGTCCTAGAAACTAGAATATCCTTATTTTGAAAAACCTGTAAAAGATATGTTGAGAGATATCATTCTCTTGAATATATATGCTTCGTTTCTTCTTTTTTATTTTATCGTGAGCGGGAGACTTCTGGAGATGCTTGGAGACTGTGGAGGAACATCTCATGCATGTAGGGACATTTCCAACCACATCCCCGTCTTAGTTATTTATGTGGTGCATTTAATTTTTATTTTGGACTGATTCACCCACCCTCTCAGTCCTGCCTTGGGTTTAACAAAAACTAATTTTCAACAAAATAACAATGCTAATAATTAATTCCTAAATGAATTGAATATAACCAAATTAATGAACCAGCATTAAAGAATCTATGTCAAGGGTTGTGAAATATTTTAATGATAGTAATATTTTAATGATAGTTCAGAAATATTTTATTTAATCATGGTCAAGGAGCGAAAAGTTTCATTTAGATCTTGTCCTTGAGAAGGACGATGAGCGAATTTGTCATCTAAGTCTTGTCCTTGGGAAGGACAGGGGGATTTTTCCACATAGGTCCTGTCCTTGGAAAGGACAGAGAGCTAACTTGACCATTTAGGGCTTATCCTTAACAAGGACATGGAGCAAAATCACTGTTTAGACCGAAATGTATGTAACTTGCATGAGTTCCCAAGCGAAATCCTATAAAGCAAGTATTTTGCAGCCCAAAGAAATTCAAAATTCAAATTGATTGAAAGGAAAGTAAACTTTACCAAGTCGGACAGCATCATGAAAAATAATTTACATTTTTATTCACACAAAATCAGGTTGTCCTTACATTCTAAGAGACATATCCTTAGCCTAGATCGCATATATAAAGGGAATTCGCAAGATCATTCTAACATCAAAACAAAACACTATCATCAGCAAATTTTATTGAGCGTACTCCTTCAGCAGTCAGCAGATTTCGAATTCAAGACAGCAGAATTAAATCATTAGCAAGGCAAATCGAATAAGGAGACATCAACAAAGTCAAAGTCTAGCAGATTGGTATGCGGAATTCATCATTTGAACAGCAAGAGATTGAAAGGACAGCGAATTCTTGAACATTAGCAGTCACCATTAATCAGATTTCTTTAGGATAAAGTTTTTAAATCAGAGGTAAGTTCATCATTTAGACAGATTTAAGGACAGGAGCAGGTCTAGTTTAGATTGGTAATGATTTTTGTCAAAGTCAATTAGAACCCTTTTAGTAATTAATTTCATATTTGATGCAAGGTTCAGTTTATAGGTTTTAATGCATTAATAATTCACCAAGATCCTAACTTGACCGCCTCTCACAGGTAAATCATGGCAGCACCTAAGGCAAGTGGATCATCATCAAGGCAAGCTCTCATCAAAGAAGACCAAAAGAGTGATGACTTGGAGACCAAGATTACATCCCGGTGGAGCAACATTGGAGACACAAATCTAGGAAATTTCAATGTGAAGAAGTTTCATGAGGCACCATACATTGGCAAACCGTCACCTATAGCCAAGAGGATAATAGAGAGCGCCATCATCAAGGCAGGCTTCCCTCCTACAGTTCGATGTCATGAATTGATGATCGAGTGCGCCAAGCATTATGATTCACACTCAAGGACGATTGTAGCTGAGGATGGAACTGTTCTTGCCTACCTATCAGAAAGAGCCATAAGTTAAGCCTTCCATCTACCAGAACAGAGAGACATGATCTATAGAAGTCTAGAAGGAACCAAGTCAATTTATGAAGATGATCCTGACGCGTGCCTATCAATCATAAACATGGATTGGTTGCAAAAGAGTAGACCTCACTTGAACAAGATACCTAATGGGCCACATCGAATTGACTTTCAAGAAGAATTTAGAGATATGATAACCTTGCTTGGCCGAGTTGTAGGAGCTCCTCAAGCCTTTTGATTTGACAAGTGGATGTTCTTTTTCATTCAAATCATTATTCAAGGGAAAGGAATGATTAATTGGGCAAGGATCATAGGTAATTACTTAGATGTACAATTGAGAAGGTTGATTCCAACCAAGTCATTCCACATGAGCTCATATATCATATATTCTTTAGCAAGAAGCTATGAATATGCAGGACTACCACATAGAGGCCGAGTTGGAAGAGGGCCCAAAGAGATAAGGGTTTGTGATTCTTATAAGATATTGCATCATCCACCTAAACAACACTATAGATTGATCAACAATACTTTCACAATGCACATCACCAGGACTCTACAAGGAGGAATTCATCAAAGGTTGTCTCAAGACGCGCAAGAACTAGTTAAACAATATGGAGCATGGTTTATTCAATTTCCCAAGTTCACATATATAAGGATCCAAGTATGTCCTTCTCCTCCTTATATGTTACCACATTATCCCATAGATAGGATAGTACTTCTTGAGGTGGCAAGGCAATTGTTAGCATGTACCAGATCCTTGAGGTACAAACATGGAGCTGTCATCACTAATTCCATTACACTTGGGAGTTATCTCTCTATTTGTCTACACCATTTGCCTCTAGAGAGAACTTTGATCCTCGTGGTAATGTAGAAGAAATGGCTGGAAGGAAGTATAGGCATGTGTCTCAAGTAGAAGATTTTTGGATGAATGTACAAGATGACTTTGAGATAAAGAAGAAGATGCACTCTCGGATGCCTCTTGATCTCATCAGGAAATGCAAAATCTATAAAGCCATTTAAATACCTTGAATTGAACCCATTACAAAGCCATTGCAAACCTGCTGTAGCCGTTCCTAAGTGTAGACAGCCAACAGCAAATGCCAAAATGGAATTTCGTCACCTTTTACAAGCCTCCCAGCTGTAGTGATAGGCTTATTTAGCTCCTCTCAACACAAGGAAACTCTCCTAGGCTGCTTGTATCCTTTAAACCAGCCTCATCCAGCAAAATACAACCATTCCAAGGTTAAAAACTTGATTTAAAATCTCTGAAACAGCAAACAAGCACAAGATCATGCTAGGGCAAATGGCTTTAAAAATTCATATCTTCATTTTTTGACACCAAATCTGCTACCTGACACCACCTATCATGCAGCCTCAAAAACCACCAAAAATCTCATCCAAGCTTCAAATCATACCAACAAGTACATGTATAGCCTGGTGGAAAGTGGACAGCTTAACTAGAAATCAGTTGCTGGGCTATTAACCACTGAAAAATGCCTAGATAACAATCCTTTTTGATGGCACCAATTTGCTTGCTTTGTTAAAGGAATTTGCTTTGTAGGCATTTTTCAAAGCAAATTCCCTTTACCAATTTGCCATCAAAAATGATTGTTAACCACTGAAAAATGCCTACAATGGAGTTGTCAAGCTCTTAGGAAATCATTTGACCAACCCTTTAACCTTGGTGTCAATAACAAAGAGGTATGGCAATTCTCGTTGAGGAACAATATTATCCCTAGGCATATCATGAACATCCAATGAAGCCCATAGTGATAAATTGCCTTTTGCCTCCACCTTTGCTGCTGCATCCACTGCCCATTTTGTTGCATCCGCTGCCCGTAGTCAATTCAATATTGTCAAAGGTGCGATTGAGTAAATTAGCAAAAGAACAAAAAGGTCTTTGTGTCTTATGTGCATATTTTTAGGGTCACTTTGAAGTGAGAAACCAATCTACTGATTTATGCTAAAATAGTCCACTCTCTAATAGCATGATAAGAAACCAATTCAGCGTATGAGATCTCTCTTCAAAAGTTATAGAGATTGTTTTTTATGTTTACATTATTTATTATTACAAATTGGTTGTTCTTCCTATTTCCTTTATGTACTGTTCGTATTGGGTGTGCATCACTTGACCCTCTTGTATTTGAACCTTTCCCTCTTTTATGCAATATAAAAGCCTTCACAATTGTCTTTTTGGTCCACTCATAACATTTGATTGTAGTCATAAAAACTCGTATCTTTAAAATTATCTATTGAAATGCTGAAATTCCGAATTAAAATGCTTTTGCAGATTTGATTATTGATCACAATGCCACGTCAAAAAACCTTTGCATGGACACATTGCACACCACTTCTTGGTAGCATGAAGGTCAAGTGCGATTGGTGTCTAAATGATGTCAATGGTGGAATTTATCGCTTCAAATGGCATTTATCAAAAGAATGAGGAAATAACACCAAGATATGCAAAGAATACCATGTATATGTCTTGTATCAGGCAGATTATTGCTGAGAGTAAAACCAAAAAGACAAGAATTGGGATCGAACTAGGCGAATTGGGATCGAACTAGGCTCTAGTTCTGCAGATGTTAGGAGGAACCGTTTGAGTGAGGAGGATGGAGAAGATGGAGGTTTCAAGGAATCTGGATCAGCACCTACTTCTACAACACATGGACCAAACATAGGTGGAGGAAATGTTAATACTTTCTTCCAACCTCGTACTGCACCAGAATCACAAACCACTTTGGAGAGCACAAGATAGAGAAAAACCGTCACTAAACAAGTCAAGAAGGCAATTGGTAATTTATGGTATTTCTCTAGCTTGGCATTCCATGCTTCCAGAAATCCATATTGGCAACCTATGGTAGATGCCATTGCAGCTGTAGGTCTTGGGTTTCAAGCCCCTTCTTATGAGTCATTGAGGGTTTGTATGCTCAAAGATGCAGTACATGATGTTGAAAATGTTGTAAAAGAGCATCGATTACAGTGGCTATTACTACATTATGTCAGATGGTTGGACAAATACAAGGAACCTAACTCTCATTAAATTATTTGTCTCTTGTGAGATTGGCACTATTTTTTTGGAATCTGTGGATGTATCTAATATAATGAAATCCACAACTGCATTGTTTGAAATGTATGACACGGTACTTATGGATGTAGGGCAACAAAATGTGTTTCAATTTATCACAAACAATGTTGTTACTTGTATTGCTGCTAGGAGACTTCTGATTGATAAATTGTCTTGATCTAACCCTAGAGGACATTGGAAAAATTGAATGGGTAAAGGAGGCATTGCAGAAAGCCCACAAAGTTACCAAATTTATTTATACTCACACGAGGATTTTGGCTATAATGTGCTCTTTCACAAGAGGCAAGGGCTAGTTCGACTAAGGGTGACAAGATTTGAAACACACTTCCTTGCATTGCAGAAACTATGTGAGCAAAAAAGTGATTTGAAGCAAATGTTTGTTTCAACTGAGTGGATGGAGTTTGACTCCACAAATCAAGCAAATGACAGAGCAGTGGCAGAGTACATGTATTTTACCAGCACATGTATTCTACTAGCTTTTGAGAATTGATTGAACAAATTGTAAAATTTTCAAAGCCTCCAATAAAAGTCTTGAGATTAATGGATGGGGAAAAACCCCCCATGGGATGTGTATGAGGCCATGGATAGAGCCAAAGAGGCGATAAGGAGTAAGTTGGGAAATAACAGAGAGAGGTACATACTATTGTGGAACATAATTGATAGGAAATGGGATGCACAGACCAAAATGAGATGCATAGATCCACACTCCTCTCCATGCTGCAAAATACTTGCTCAATCCTTTGTTATTCTACAAAACTTCATTCATGGATATTTTGTCATTCATGGATATTTTGTCATCCATGAATAAAGTCTTGTAGAATAACAAAGGATTGAGCAAGCAAGTATCTTGCAGCATGGAGAGAAGTGTGCATCTATCCATTCCATCTCCTATCAATTATGTCCCACAACGGCATGTACCTCTCCCTCTTATTTCCTAGCTTACTCCTTATCACCTCCTTGGCCCTATCCATTGCCCAATACACATCCCATGGAGGGTTTTTCCCATCAACTAGTCTCAAGACTTTTACTAGAGGCTCTAAAAATTCTACAATTTGCTCAATCGATTCCCAAAAGCTGGTAGAATAAATGTACTTTGCCACTACTATGCCATGTGTTTGAATTGTGAAGCTAAACTCCATCCACTCAACTAAAAACATTTGACTCTAATCACTTTTTTGCTCACATAGTTTCTACAATGCAAGTGTGTTGCAAATCTTGTCACCCCTAGTCGAACTAGCTCCTTGCCTCCCGTGAAAAACGCATTATAGCCAAAATCCTTGTGTGATTATAAATAAATTTGGTAACCTTGTGAGCCTTTTACAATGCCTCTTTAATCCATTCAATTTTTCTAATGTCCTCTAAGATTAGATCAAGGTAGTGTGTTGCACATTGTGTAAAAAACATAGAAAGGTATTTATCTGTCAGAAGTCTCCGAGGAGGGGTATTTATCTGTCAAAAATCTCCAAAGAGCAATAGCATTGTCTGTGATAAATTGAACTACATTTTGTGGCCCTACATCCATAACTACTGTGTCATACATCTCAAACAATGCAACTGTGGATTTCAATATATTAGATGCATCCACGGATTCCAAAAAAATAGTGTCAATCTCACAAGAAACAAGGAAGCCAATAAGAGTTTGGTTCCTTCTATCTATCCAGCCATCCGACATAATGTTGCAGCTTGTTTTAACCCACTGTAACTGATGTTCTTTTACAACATCTTCAACATCATGTACTGCATCTTTGAGCATACCAACCCTCAATGACTCATAAGATGGGGCTTAAAACCCAGGACCTACAACTGCAACTGTGGATTTCAATATATTAGATGCATCCACAGATTCCAAAAAAATAGTGTCAATCTCACAAGAAACAAGGAAGCCAATAAGAGTTTGGTTCCTTCTATCTATCCAGCCATCCGACATAATGTTGTAGCTTGTTTTAACCCACTGTAACTGATGTTCTTTTACAACATCTTCAACATCATGTACTGCATCTTTGAGCATACCAACCCTCAATGACTCATAAGATGGGGCTTCAAACCCAGGACCTACAACTGCAATGCTATCTACCATAAGTTGCTAATATGAATTTCTGAAAACATGGAATGCCAAGTTAGAGGAGTACCAAAAATTACCAACTGTCTTCTTGGCTTGTTTAGTGACAGTTTTCTTCCATCATATACTCTCCAAAGTGGTTGTGATCCTAGTGTAGTACGAGGTTGGAAGAAAGTATTAATGTTTCCTCCACTGTGTTTGGTCCACGTGCTATAGAAGTATGGTCTGACCCAAATTCCTTGAAACCCCTTTTTGGCCTTACTCTCAGCAATCCCTTCAAAAGATTGTTTTGCCTGATACGAGACTCTACAAGGCATCTTTTGCATGTCTCGATGTTATTTCCTCATTCTTTTGACAAATATCATTTGAAACAATAAATTCCACCACTAATCTCATCTTAACACCAATTGCACTTGATCTTCATGCTACTAGGAACTAGTGTGCAATGCGTCCACACAAAGTCTTTTTGACGTGGCATTGTGATCAATAATCAGATCTCCAAACACATTACACTCAAACTTTAACTTCTGAACTTTGTTCATTTCTATGCTACATCTCAATATCCTATTGCATCATTATTGGCATTGCAATGTTCTATTTCTAAACTTTATTCATTTCTATGCTACATGTCGATATCCTATTGCCTACATTATAAAAATGTAAATGAAATAAAAAAACGAAAACATATAAATGAAAATAAAAAATAAGAAATCAATTCTCTCATAGATTTATAAATCAAAGACATATATAATTCAAATACTCCATTCAAATTTGGCTCATGGCTCGGCTCAACTGAATTAAACTCTAATTCTGAAATATAATGGGTGTTCCATTCATTGTAATGCTAAAGATTTGCTTGATAAAGGATTTCTGAAATATCATGCAGAGTCGAGTTGTATTGCAGCATGACCAATCCATAAGGTCAGAACTTATTTAAGTACGTATTTGTGTTCTCTATTTATTAACAGAAGTGTGCTAGTCTGGAGTCACTTTGTCATCAGTCATTATTTGTGTCTAATGTCACAAATCTCCTATGTTTCAATACAAAACAGATTTCTGAATGTCCTCTGCTATTTCTTGATTGTGATGGATGTAAAGAAAAGTACCCATTTCAATTCTACTAAAATTGATCTTAACAAGTATGCCATAAATCATATGCTGCTATAAATCATATGATTATAATTGAACTCAAAATAGAAACAGAAAACTTCCACAATAAAACAATAATTTAATAATTAAAGAAGACACAAATAAAGATGAAATATAACAACATTCTAGCCACATTTTTATCAGTTCGTATATGTCTACAGAAATAGAACAAATCTTTACAAACAGGCATAAAAAATTGAACAAAACAAAAGATACTATTGATAATTTCACAATAAATTAAAAAAATTAAGGGCAATACTGGTATTGAGCTTTCAACATACCCAGCAAGATTTACAACAAATTCGCAACATTTAACTTTGTTGTGCTGGCCAAATTTGCAAAACACCGTCGGTTCATCCCGTCTTGGAGCTCTTTCACATGAATTTTCGTTGTTTCCCAACCAGTTGTGAAGTAGATATGTCGTGCAGGCCGCTAAATAGGCGTTTCCTAGGTTTTAACAATTCGTGGGTTTTTTGGGTTTTTGCGTCAATTTTAGGGTTTCTAATTTTTTTCCAAGATTTTTACCAATTAATTGAATGATTTAAATGCAGATAAAGTCGTTGAAAATTGTTGACATTTGAAACACGATTTTTTCAAAAAATCGACTCCAATGACAATTCCCAATTAATCGGGGCATAGTTTTAAAACTCTCCGACTCACCTCGGACTCGCCACGGACTCGCGAGTCCTTTGGCGCCGCGAGTCGACTTGCCTAGGACTCGCATGGCGAGTCCAGGCGAGTCCCTGTGAAAGACTCGCGCGAATCTTTCACAGGGACTCGCGAGTCTTTCACGGGGACTCGCGGGCCCAGAAAAACGCACCCGTGAGGGTTAAAAACGAGTTTTTTTTTAATTTTTTGACTTCATTTTGGTTTTTTTTTGGCTGGAGCAGGTTAGAAGGGTTTGGAGGAGTAGAGGGAAGAAGGAAAAATCAGCAAGAGAGATCTAGGTAAGGATTTTTCTCTTTATTTTTTTTTTTTAATTGAATCATTTCATTGTTTTGAAACTGAAAAAAATCTTGAAAAACAAGGGGATATGCTGCCAAATTTTTTTCTATTTTCTTTCCTAAGTTATTTCCTCTTTTTTTTTCTTGTTTTTGAATGCTATTTTTCCCAAATGATTCATTGTCATTTTTTTTGTTGATTTTCCATAAAACCCTGCTGATTTTTTTTTTTCATGTTAAATCAGCAATGGCAAATTCAACTCCAAGGGCAACCCCAAGGTCAGGAAGACAAAGAGATAAAGCTTGGAAATATGGGATTGCAGGAAGCAAAAAGGGGGAGGTCACTTGCACCGAATGCACAAGATGGATGACTGGTGGAATCAATAGATTAAAATACCACCTTGCACAAATACCTGGATATGGTGTGGAGGCATGCCCCAAATCAACTCCTGAAATTATTAGAGAGATGAAGGCCATTCTTGCTGAGAATGATATGCATAAGGAAGAAAGGCAAAAAACAAGAGAAGCCATGGCAGCTGCAATGAATCCCACATTGTCCACTTCGGGCCCCATTGGTCACAGTCGGGGTCGTCAGTCACTTTCATCTTTTGGTGACAATGAGGGTGAGGCTAGTGGCACTCCTGTTAGATCAGACCCTAATTTTTTTGTACCACGCAATGTTCCAGGTGCACAACCTTCACTTGAAGGTACAGGATGGAATAGAGAGAAGCATGAACAAGCACGGATAGCAGCTTCAAACTTTTGGTTTTACAATAATCTATATTTCAATGCAGCAAACAATGTGTATTGGGAAAGTTTTGTTAATGCATGTACAGTGGCGGGTAAGGGGTTTAAGGCCCCAACAGGTCATGACTTCAGTGGGCCATTGCTAGAGAAAGCTGTGAAAAATACAGAAGGTGTGGTTGATGATCAGAAAAGGTATTGGAAGAGAAAAGGATGCAGCATTTTATCTGATGGATGGACAGATGGACGGAATAGGACTCTTCTCAACTTCTTGGTGGCTTCAAATGGTGCAATGGTATTCATAAAGTCTGTTGATGCCTCAAATGAAATAAAAAATGCAGAGACTTTGTGTAATCTGTTGGATGGTGTGGTTCGGGAAGTTGGAGTTGAGAATGTTGTCCAAATTATCACGGACAACGCAGCTGCATATGTATCTGCAGGTAGAATGCTTATGCAGAGGCATCCTTCGATTACATGGAGTCCTTGTGCTACACATTGCTTGGACTTGGTGCTAGAGGACATTGGGAAGATTGGATGGGTGAAGAAGGTGGTTGAAGATGCAAAAAGTGTCACCAAATTCATCTACAACCATACTTGGGTGCTTGCTTTGATGAGAAAACACACAAATGGCAAGGACCTTGTGCGACCTGGAGTGACACGATTTGTTAGCCACTTCATCACTTTGCAGAGTATTCTTAGTGCCATTCCTCATCTTAAGCAGATGTTTGTGTCAGATGCTTGGTTGGGGTCTGCATACTCCAAAAGACCTGAAGCAGAGAAGATTGTGACCATTGTTTTTGATGAAGGGTTCAATAAAAGTGGAGAGGAGTTGATTGCGGTAAGTAACAAACACAAAAGTAAAGTTTATACAATCTTGTCTATTTGCTGATTTTATTTTTTAGGGGTTGATTTTGTACTAATTTAAAATTTGTTTTAATTTTTTTAGGTGACAGAACCTTTGGTGAGGGTTCTTCGTATGGTGGATGGAGAGGGCATGCCAATGGGTTTCATTTATGAGGCCATGGATAGGGCCAAAGAGGCCATTTCACATTACTATCGTGGAAATGCAAGAAAATGTGAAATCTTTTGGCGCATCATTGATTGTAGGTGGACAAACCAACTCCACCAACCGATACATGCCTTCGCCTACTTTTTGAACCCGAAATTCTACTTCTCTGATTCATTTAGGGCTGATGAGGAGGTCATGGCAGGTGTTATTACATGCATTGATAAGATGACACCTGATCCTGAGTTGAGAGACAAAGTTCTTGATGAGTTGGAGGTGAGATTTGACATTTGCAATTGCCCTATCTTTATTTATGAATTCGGAAATGTTCATTATTGAATTTGAGTTTGACACTTTGACTATCTAGTATCTATTTCTAAATTTGGAAATGTTCATTCCATTGTTCAAGATCTACAAAAGTGCAGAGGGGAGACTCTTCTCATCACAACTAGCAATTGATAGGAGAGGAAAACAACAACCAGGTAAAACATTTAGGAACTTAGTTCAATAGTGCAAGAAAAAACCTACAAACTTGATTGTTACATTTTTTTCTCAATTCTAATATTTCTAAATGTTTTTTGTAGATTTATGGTGGGAGAATTATGGTGCCGGCACGCCTAATCTTCAAAAGATAGCTATCCGTGTTTTGTCTCAGCCATGCAGTGCTTCTGGGTGTGAACGAAATTGGAGTGTCTTTGAAAGCATTCACACAAAGAAGAGAAATAGATTGTCACAAAAGCGGCTCAATGATCTAGTATTTGTTCGGTACAACCTTCACCTTCGAGTTAGACAGGTGGAGGGTGTTTCACATGAGGCCATTGACTTGGATGAAATTGATCCATATGGTGATTGGACCATGAATGAACAAAATGATGGTGATGATGTCCTCCTTACCGAAGAAGAAATTGCAGAAATAGAGAGAGGAGCAGCACAAGATGCAGAAGGAGCAAGATTGGATGAAGATGAGGACGAAGATGAGGATGATGATGAGGACTATGACTTTGAAGAAGAATCATCTCACCATTTAGATACCACAACACCCACTGCTACTACTTCTAGCTCAGGGCCTGAAAAATTGAGCTATATTAGGAAAAATACAAAGAGGAAGATGTAGTCTTCTCTTTGGTTTGTTCATTCACATTGCTGTTTTTCACATTTGCAGTTGGACTTGGACATATCATTATATGTAATTTTGTGAACATTTATATACTTATGCTGCCATTATAGTATTATACATTTTAGAGTTGAAACTTGAAACTTGAATATGCTGCCATGAATGATGAAATTTCAAATATTGCGTGTTTGTACTTTGTAGATCATATGACATGTGTAATGTTTCAATTATGGCACTTATGTTCTCTAAATGCATTAATTTCTTTATGTTTTTTTGTAAAACTACGGTTTTTTTTTTTGCCGAGTCTTTGCCGAGTCTTTCGCGAGTCTTTCACGAGTTCGAGTCCGAGTCCAAAATTTTGGTTTGCCGAGTCCAAGGCGAGTCCGAGATTTTCAACTATGAATCGGGGTATAATTGCGTTTTTTTGCAGATTATTGCTTCTATGATAAATACAACCACGCCCCTCAAACTTTCTTACATAGCACTCTTACATCCATTTGAACTGATTACAAATACTTTTAGGGCAAATTTAAAGGCAGGTTAGTATTCTTTTTTTTATCTTTTTCTTTTTTTTGCAAGCATTTAATTTAATTTTAGCTGCTAAAACCTAGCATACAGATTATAAACAATTCAACCTTTCCTAAAACTTAGTAGCATTTACAATTTTACTTCCAAAAAATTGGATTTATGAATGTATTTTGTTCAATTAGACCGATTCTTTTAATGAATTCACTATTTTCGTATGAACAAATTATTTTTCTGATTTGACCTTTTTTGGGGAATAAAATGATTAGGTTATATATTGAATTTAAGCTGATCTAAACTGTTTTATGTTAATTTAACTAATTTTATGCTAAATTTATGCTGATTCATTGTAATTATTAAGGCTAATTTTTTTGTATTTAAAAATTGAAATGTTGTATTTTGTAAATGTAGGTTATATACAATGGCAAATAGAGAACCCTTGGCCTATAGATCAAGTTCCCATTCCACATCAAGCTCAAGCTCAACCCAATTGACACCAATCACAAGAACCAGTCACCCTAGCTAGAGACCCTACTTGAAAATATGTTGTATAGGGACCAAAACTTGGGAAAATTGTTTGGACAACATGCTAGAACCTATATCATGGAGGCATCAATCGCCTCAAATAACATCTTGTGAGCATTACTCATTGTGATGACAAACGGTGTATCAACACCAAAACAAGAGATAAAACAAGAGATGAAGGCACACCTTGCACTAATAGAAGGGAAAAATTACAAGGGGGGAAGACAAGGGTAGTCGTAGCAAGAGTCGTAGCTAGTGTTTCTAGTCCTTATTGCAAATAGAAAAAAACTAAGATACAAAATTTGAAGACATAGTGGGCTCTATTCATGGTCCTATTGATGTGTATTTTGTACACGACCAAACACAAAATAAAATACCTAAAGGTACCTTATCCTCTCTTAAATAAAGCTCCCGAATGCTGAAGATATCGCAGAAGGATCAATCGAAGAAGCTTCAAGGTTCCTGTTATGTAGGATCTCTACTCGTGGATAAGCTCTTTGTGGTATGATGTGATTTTGCTGGAATCACAAAGGGACTTACACTTGACGACCTAAACATCTGATTTGCTGGAATCACAGGATTTCACTAGCCTAGATTTTTTGAAAAAAGGGAAAAAAGGATGAGGGCGAGGGAAGGATCTAATTCTGACATTAAGAATGTAGGAACAATGAATGACCTTTGATGAAATTCTAACTAAGTCTTGTCTTGACATCCCAAGACCATCTCCACAAGGTTAGTGCGATCTTCGGAGGAAAGCTTTATGATGTTCAGATCATCGCTACAAGCATAGACACCATCAGGCTGATGCATATCAATGAAGAAGCAACAATTGAAGTTAAGCTTAAGCTGAATGATTCCAGTTGACTACACAACGCAAGTCTGCAATCAACAAACTGCTAGTAGTATGGATATACAAATTTCACCATCAATCAAACACATTTTTTCCACTCATCTAATAACATGAAATCAAATCTGAGAAGTATAAAGACCATGCAAATTGTTGAATCGACCCATAGATTTCACCATTTCTTCAATGAAGTTTTACAAGTCTTTGACAACAACATCTTGGCAACAATCTTTGCCTTCTCTTGCTATCCTACTCTAATTGCTATTCTATCAACTGACTATTCACTATTAGCTAACTATTCACCTACTATCAACTATTGACTAACTATTAGCCTTTACAAATGAGGAGCCAGGGCTTATATAGCGCCCTCAATACAATTCAATGGCTCAGATCAATTTGAGATCAATGGCCAAGATTTTACAATGAAAACCCTAATTAGGGTTTGTTACAACAAACTCAATTCTGGCCAATGAAATAATTGCATTATTTGGACACATGCTTCTCTCGAATATTCGACCAATGGAGAACCGGGGTAGGTACATCGAAGTTTGTGCCATCTCCCATGAGTCAGGTACATTGAATCTAGACACGCTGAGGTGGACCAATCCGACTGGAGGAGTGATGACTGGGATGTGTTGATGTGTTTTTCATGCACATGCAAACACAGAATAAAATACCTAAAGGTACCTTAACCTCTCTTGAGCAAAGTTTCCCAACTGGTGAAGATCTCGCCGAAGGATCAGTCGAGGCAACTCCAAGGTTCTTGTATGTTGGTTCTCTACTCGTGGATAAGCTCTTTGTGGTATGATGTGATTTTGCTGGAATCACAAGGGGACTTACACTTGACAACCTAAACGTCTGATTTCCTGGAATCACAGGATTTCACTAGCCTAGATTTTTTTTTTAAAAAAGGAAAAAGGATGAGGGCAAGGAAAGGATCTAATTCTGACACTAAGAATGTAAGAGCAATGAATGACCTTTGATGAAATTCTAACTAAGTCTTGTTTTGACATCCTAGGACCATCTCCACAAGGTTAGTGCAATCTTCGGAGGAAAGCTTTATGATGTTCAAATCATCACTACAGGCATAAACACCATCAGGCTGATGCATGTCAATGAAGAAGCGACAATTGAAGTTAAGCTCAAGCTGAATGATTCCAGTTGACTACACAAGGCAAGTCTGCAATCAACAAACTGCTAGTAGTATGGATATACTAATTTCACCATCAATCAAACACATTTCTTCCACTCATCTAATAACATGAAATCAAATCTGAGAAGTATAAAGACCATGCAAATTGTTGAATCGACCCATAGATTTCACCATTTCTTCAATGAAGTTTTACAAGTCTTTTACAACAACATCTTGGCAACAATCCTTGCCTTCTCTTTCTATTCTAATTGCTATTCTATCAACTGACTATTCACTATTAGCTAACCATTGACTAACTATTAGCCTTTACAAATGAGGAGCCAGGGCTTATATAGTGCCCTCAATACAATTCGATGGCTCAGATCAACTTGAGATCAATGGCCGAGATTTTACAATGAAAACCCTAATTAGGGTTTGTTACAACAAACTCAATTCTGGCCAATGAAATAATTGCATTATTTGGATACATGTCTTCTCTGGAATATTCGACCAATGGATAGCCGGGGTAGGTACATGCTGAAGTGGACCAACCCGACTGGAGGAGTGATGACTGGGATGCCACCTTGTCTTTCCTTCAAATGTTGGACTGGAAGAGGTCGTCCTTGATGAGGCTGGGCTAGAGAAGGTCGTCCTTGTTGATGCTGGGCTGGAGAAAGTCGTCCTTGTCCTGGCCTAGTCTTCTTTCATCTGCCAAAACAAACCAAAAGATGATTAAGGACACATGATAAATTCATTTCAACATAGCATTTTCAACTTAAATCATCAACAAAAAGATATTAACATGAAACTTGCCCAAGATTTTCTCCAGGAACAGACCCTATAAGAATTTCGCCCTAGACCCTTTGGAAGGGTCAAGAGCGAAATTCCAACTTTAGCTCAAAATTCACATTTTTGAAGGTCAAACATCTTTCCAAGGCATTCCAAATAGCTTTTCTCACCCTAGTCCAGGCCTGACTTAGCACAAAATTTGGAGAAAAGGATGGTTTTAGTGTTTTTCACTCTAGACCCTTTGGAAGGGTCAAGAGCGAATTTCTTGTTTGTAGCTCATTTTTTTCATCATTTCAACTTCAATCCACACCTCACAAGGCAAGGAAACACTTTTCTTCTCTCATCCAACCCAAGTTTATCTTGATTTTGCAAGGCAAAATAGGTGATTAAAGGATTTTCGCCCTGGACCCTTTGGAAGGGTCAGGAGCGAATTTCCTCTTCTGGCCTAAAATCATCACTTCTGGAGACAACCATCGACTTAAGGGCAATCACAAGGGCATCTTTTACCTTGGTCTAGGCATAGCTTAGCATAAATTTGAAAGGAATAGGTAGATTTTAGAGTTTCGCTCTGGACCCTTTGGAAGGGTCAGGAACGAAATTCTTGTTTTAGGCTTATTCTTCCATCTTTCAACCTCAACCAACTTCAAAAGGGCAAGAACATCAATCCTCACACTCATGCAAGCTATAAAAACCCAAGTTTGACTTGATTTTGCTAGGAAAATAAGGGATCTTAGGAATTTCGCTCTGGACCCTTTGGAAGGGTCAGGAGCGAATTTCCTATTTTGAGCTTGTTTTGGCTACTCCATTACCTCAATCCAATATTCAAAGGCAAGAACACATCAAAGTCCATCCAACCATGCCATAAAACTCAAGAATTTGACCATCTCCAAGAGGAAAATATGAGTTTCCAAGAATTTCGCTCTGGACCCTTTGGAAGGGTCAGGAGCGAAAATCTTGTTTTGAGCTTATTCCTCCATTATTTCAACTTGAATCCACCTCACAAGGCAAGAAAACACTTCTCCCCTCTCATCCAACCCAAGTCTGACATGATTTTGTAAGGAAAATAAGGTGATTTTAAGATTTTCGCTCTGGACCCTTTGGAAGGGTCAGGAGCGAAAATCACTTTTTGGCTCAATTCCTTCAAATTTGATAATCATTGCTAAGTCAAAGTCATTCCTAAGGCCTTCTTTGATCCTAATCCACACTAGATTTGGCATGAAACTAAGGGAAAAGATAGGTTTTGCACAATTTCGCCCTGGACCCTCTGGAAGGGTCAGGAGCGAATTTCCCTTTCTAGCCCAAAATCATAATTTTTTGAGACAACAAAATTCAAGGACAAACTCAAGGGCATCCCTCACCTTGGTCTAGGCATGGCTTGGCACAAATCTTGGAGAAAAGGATGGGTTTAAGGATTTTTGCTCTGGACCCTTTGGAAGGGTCAGGAGCGAATTTCCTTTTTCTAGACCCAAATCATCATTCTTTCAATCCCAATCTTCATTGCAAGGTAAAATTTCATCTCTCTTCGCCCTAGGAACAGGGTTTTAAGCTCAAGCATGGTTTAAAATATAGGCTTGTAAGGAATTTCGCTCTGGACCCTTTGGAAGGGTCAGGAGCGAAATTTCCTTCCTTGGGTAAAACACTCATTCCTCAACTCTTTCAAACGTCCTTAAGGATTTCAATATGCCCATTCTCCCTTTCAACATGCCTTGGACATCAAAATTTAGCCAAATAAGGAAAGAAATGAGGTCTAGGAGGATTTTCGCTCTGGGCCCTTTGGAAGGGTCAAGAGCGAAAATCATGATTTGGGCTTGATTCTTCCTTTTTCCAACTCAAAATCACCTCAAGAGGTAACTAAACATCATCCTTCACCCAAGGGATAAGGTCTTAAGCCAAAAGAAGGTCAAAAGAATAGGCTTGCAAGGAATTTCGCTCTAGACCCTTTGGAAGGGTCAAGAGCGAAATTCACCTTCTTGGCTAGAATCCTTCATTTTCACATTTCTTCATTCAAACAAGCATTTTTACCTTCATTCAAGCCTAGGAATGCATTAGTTCTAGGTTTTGGTCAAAGTAGAATGTCTTATGGAGAATTTCACTCTGGACCCTTTAGAAGGGTCAGGAGTGAAATTCGCTTTGGACCCTTTGGAAGGGTCAGGAGCAAAATTTGACATTTTGGACTCTTCGTCAGGATAATTTTATGGAATATAACATTTAAGTATAAGACTTATACTTTAAGTTATATTCCATATATACTTTCAGGATGTTTGAGAGTGGTTTCGGACCTCCAGGAGTTATATTGCAAAATCTAGTTTTTGGAGGATTCTTCAGTTTTCCAGACTTAGTGAAATTTCAGGATCAGGACATTCCAGACTTAGCCAAATTTCAGGATTAGGGCATTCCAGACTTAGCCAAATTTTAGGGCATTTGAAGATCAGGATGACATTCCAGACTTCATCACTCACCAACTCGACCTAACTCAAACCCTCAAGAATGATACCCACTCACAAAGCAAGACACAATTAGCAACGAGAGCAAAACCAGGCCCTAAGGAAGACTCTCAAAGAAACCCTAATTCTGGGGCACCTGCTGACTCCCCTGGCTCAAGCCTACCATCCTATTGATCCCCTGGCGACACTCAAAATGCAAAGGCTAACAAACAAACCCAAAACACCTAGAAAGCGAACCCCAAAAAGCAAAAAAAAGTAGGGATCCCCATTTGTAATGGGGCGATGTGTGAATACGTCACAATAGGATGCCACCTTGTCTGACACTTGTAACTTGGTAGATATTCAATTTGATATTGCTGAGAAGCTAGCTTTAATTAACTCTTCTGAAACTGTCTGCTTCTTCAACGAACCCTTGCTTTAACTTCCTTTGTCTTCGATGTGCAGGATGGATGGTGTACCTTTCCTTCGAATGCTGGACTGGAAGAGGTCATCCCTGATGATGCTGGACCGGAGAAGGTCGTCCTTGATGATGCTGGGCTGGAGAAGGTCGTCCTTGTTGATGTCGGGCTGGAGAATGTCGCCTTTTAACTGCAAGACAAACAAAAAGATGATTAAGGACACATAATAAATTCATTTCAACATAGCATTTTATACCTTAAATCATCAACAAGAAGACATCAAAATTAAGTTTGTTCAAGAATCTTTCCAAGGACAGGCCCTATAAGAATTTCGCCCTGGACCCTCTGGAAGGGTCGGGAGCAAATTTTGCACTTTTGGACAAATTCCATCATGTCTTTATTCCAAAATACCTTCCAAGGCAAGCATACACTAGTCTTTTCTCCACCAAGGCCTCGGAATCCATTTCTTGATCGTCATTGCGAGCAATTTAGGTGATACTGGGAATTTTGCTCTGGACCCTTTGGAAGGGTCGGGAGTGAAATCCAAGCTTTAGGTCTCAATTCCTCATCTCCTTTACTTCAATTCATCTTGCAGGGCAAAGTAACATTATTTCAACCTCAACTACGCCTTAGGACTCCTTGTCTTGACTTGACACAAGGAGGAAATAGGCAGATGAAGAATTTCGCTCTGGACCCTTTGGAAGGGTCAGGAGCGAAATTCACCTTTTAGCTCAAAATTCTCACTTTTGAAATCAAACATCTTTCCAAGGCATTCCAAATAGCTTTTCTCACCCTAGTCTAGGCCTGACTTAGCACAAAATTTGGAGGATAAGATGGTTTTAGGGTTTTTCGCTCTGGACCCTTTGGAAGGGTCAGGAGCGAATTTTTTGCTTGTAGCCCACTTCTCCATCATTTCAACTTCAAATCACTTCACAAGGCAAGGAAACACTTCTCTTCTCTCATCCAACTCCAATTTGACTTAATTTTGCAAGGAGAGAAAGATGATTGAAGAATTTTCGCCATGGACCCTTTGGGAGGGTCAAGAGCGAATTTCTTCCTTTAGGCCAAAATCATCATTTCTGGAGACAACAATCAACTCAAGGGCAATCTCAAGGGCATCTTTCACCTTGGCCTAGGCATGGTTTAGCATAAATTTGAAAGGAATATGTAAATTTTAGGATTTTTGCTCTAGACCCTTTAGAAGGGTCAGGAGCGAAAATCTTATTTTAGGCTTATTTCCTCATCTTTTCAAATCCAATCCACCTCCAAGACCAAGGACACATTGCCTCACTCCTATCTAGGCCATAAAAACCAAAAACTTGACTTGATTTGCAAGGAAAAAAAGGGTGATCCTAGGAATTTCGCTCTGGACCCTTTGGAAGGGTCAAGAGCAAAATTCTCATTTTGGCTTCAAAATTTGCATTCTTGGTGACTAAAATCCACTCTAAGTTAATCCAAATGACTTCTCTCACCCTTGTCCAGGTTTGACTTTGCTCAAATTTTGGAAGAAAAGATGGTTTTTAAGATTTTCACTCTAGACCCTTTGGAAGGGTCAGGAGCGAAAATCACTTTTTAGGCTTATTCCTCTATCATTTCAAGTTGCATTCACCTCAAAAGGCTAGAAAACACTTCTCCTCTCACGTCCAACCCAAGTTTGACTTGATTTTGCAAGGGAAAATAGCTTCTCCTCTCACGTCCAACCCAAGTTTGACTTGATTTTGCAAGGGAAAATAGATGTTTGAAGAATTTTCGCCCTGGACCCTTTGGAAGGGTCAGGAGCGATTTTCATCATTTGGCTCAATTCCTTCAAACTTGATAATTATTGACCATTCAAGGACATGCCTAAAGACACCTCTAATCTTGACCCACACTAGGCTTGGCATAAATTTGAGGGAAAAGATAGGTTTTGAGAAAATTCGCTCTGGACCCTTTGGAAGGGCCAAGAACGATTTTCAAGTTTTCTAGCATGTTCCTCCATCATTTCATCTTGAATTCACCTCACAAGGCAAGGAAACACCTCTCTTCTCTCATCCAACCCAAGTTTGACTTGATTTTGCAAGGAGAAAAGGTGATTTTAAGATTTTTGCTCTAGACCCTTTGGAAGGGTCAGGAGCGAATTTCCTATTTTGAGCTTGTTTTGGCTACTCCATTACCTCAATCCAATATTCAAAGGCAAGAACACATCAAAGTCCACCTAACCATGCCATAAAACTCAAGAATTTGACCATCTCTAAGAAGAAAATATGAGTTTTCAAGAATTTCGCTCTGGACCCTTTGGAAGGGTCAGGAGCGAAATTCACCATTTGGGCTTGATTGTTCATTTTTTAAACTTCAATTTTCTCCTGGAGGCAAATATAGATCGTTTTCCATCAAAGGAGCAAGGTTCCAAGCCAAAACAAGGGAGCAAAAAAGGTTTATGATGAATTTCGCTCTGGACCCTTTGGAAGGGTCAGGAGCGAAATTCACCTTTTGGCTAAAATCTTCATCTTGCAAAGTGTCCAACTCCCTCCCAAGGCAAGAACATACCAATTTATCCTACATCACGCCAACACCTAGCCAAAACAAGAAGGAAATAAGAGCTACAAGGATTTTCGCTGTGGACCCTTTGGAAGGGTCAGGAGTGAAAATCATGATTTGACCTTGGTTCTTGCTTTTTTCAACTCTAGTTTTCTTTGGGAGGCAAACATAGACTACTCTCCTTTCATCTCCATCTTGGTCTTGACTTTAGCAAAGGGGAAAATGAGTGTTTTCAAGAATTTCACTCTAGACCCTTTGGAAGGGTTCAGGAGCGAAATTTCTATTCTAGGCTCAATTCACCTTCAAACTGACTTGACTTTGTCTTAGACTCGATCCTAGATCCATTTCCTTCCATATCCTTGCAAACTTGCTCGACCACTCTTTGACTTAGGCAAGATCTTGAGTCTTTGGTGAATTTTCGCTCTGGACCCTTTGGAAGGGTCAGGAGCGAAAATTGAAATTCGCTCTGGACCACAAGAGCGAATTTTGACATTTTAGCCTCTTCGTCAGGATTATTTTATGGAATATAACATTCAAGCATAAGCACTTATACTTTAAGTTATATTCCATATATACTTCCAGGATGTTTGAGAGTGGTTTCGGACCTCCAGGAGTTATATTGCAAAATCTAGTTTTTGGAGGATTCTTCAGTTTTCCAGACTTGGTCAAATTTCAGGATTAGGACATTCCAAACTTAGCCAAATTTCAGGACATTTAAAGATCAGGATGACATTCCAGACTTTATC
Source organism: Cryptomeria japonica (assembly GCF_030272615.1). Lineage (NCBI taxonomy): Eukaryota > Viridiplantae > Streptophyta > Pinopsida > Cupressales > Cupressaceae > Cryptomeria > Cryptomeria japonica. The sequence continues at coordinate 217,485,895 of NC_081414.1, read as the reverse complement.
ACTCACCAACTTGACCTAGCTCGGACCTTCAAGAATGATACTCACTCACCAAGCAAGACACAATTAGTAACAAGAGCAAAACCAGGCCCTAAGGAAGACTCTCAAAGAAACCCTAATTCTGGGGCCCTATGGACTCACCCTGGCTCAAGCAAAGCTTGCAATCCAACGATCCCCTCGACAGCAATCATCCTGCAAAGGCTAACAGACAAAACCCTAAAAGACCTAGAAAACAAACCCTAGAAAGCAAAAAGCAGGGGTCCCCATTTGCAATGGGGCAATGTGTGAATACGTCACAACAGGTCCACACATACAAAGCACATCGGCATCCACTTCATCTGCATCAAGTACGTGCCTACATACACCACATAGCTTTTGATACCTAGAAACATCCTTGGAGCATAGCCGTCATTGCAAGGTATAGAGTGGAACGGGGAGGTGCATCGAGAAGCTGATAAGGCATGTGTCAATTTTTGGTACTTCAATAACCGTACCCCTTCAATCTAGTGAGTGGCCCTTCTTGGGAGAATTTAGTAACTATTTGGAAGCAGCAAGAAAAGGTTACAAGGCACCTTTTTGAAAAGATTTTAGTAGGAAGTTGCTCATGGATGCAATTGAAGAGGCAAAATTAATTGTGGTAGTACAAAAGAAGCGATGGCAAAAGTATGGCTGCACTATTCTTTCAAATCGGAGGATGGGTGAAAAGAACTCAACCATTATCAATTTTTTTGGTAGCTTCAAATGGTGAGGTAATTTTTTTTAGTCAATGGATGCCTCTAACAAAGTAAAAAATGCAGAAACTTTAAGTCTAATGTTGGAGGAATTTTCTTAGAGGTGGGGGCATTCTTCAAAGTTGTCTTAGAGATTTTTGTCGTTGAAATTATTCAAATTTGCCAAAAACTCCTTGCAATCATCTCAAATGGATGCAAGAATGTCATGTGAGAAAGTGTGAGGTGTGTGGTTGTATCTATAAGCCAAAATCACTTTTCCACATCTTTTATGCATCCTATATTTTTGCTGCACCTACCAAGTTTTCTGTCATGTCCCATCCTTGATCGTTAGTAAATGAAACAATTATTATTATTAATTAATATAATTACCAAACAAATAATTATTTGAAATTTATTTATTTATTAAATATTATTATTCAATATTTATTAATAATAATATTTTGAAATATTCAAATGAAAATAAATTAATATTATATTATAAATGTAATATATATGTATATATATTATAAACATGATTTACATATTCTTAATTTATATATTTAAAATAAAGAGGCATGAGTTGTGGTGATAATAAGCTAAGAAACGTAACATTAATACCATTAATCATTGCTAAGGTCTATTCATTTTAGTGACTAGACAAATGACTAATTAGATAATAGTTCCAATAGAAGAGTTGTCGGCTGGTTATGAAGAAGTGCCTCTATAATAAGAAGAGAGGACTTTTGAAAGAAGTGTGACTCTTGAGAGTTGGAAGTAGAAAAGAAGTCTCCAACATTGCAACGGAGGGATTAAGGGTGAAGAAGATGGTTCGGATCAGGGGAACATCGAACAGACCATTAATCGGGCCATAACGGAACTGTTATTGAGTTACGGGCAGTAATACCTGTAATCTTGGTAGTATGCATGGGATGTGCTTAATATGTATCTTAATACATATGAAGCCCGATAACATTCTTATGTAGAATTATAGTGATATAAATTTAGTTAACAATAATAATAATAATAATAATAAAATTACAATTATTACACTATTTTATATAAACAGATCTGCAGTAAAATGTATACAATAATACTGTTCAAAATAAATAATAATATAATTATAGGGAATAATATAATGGCTGCAATTATTTATAAGAGCTGCTCTCTAGTTTTATATATATATATATATATATTATATTACTAACTGAAAATAAATAATTAATACATACATATATATATAGAAATTAGTAATTTGAATGAATGGGTAAATAAAATATTATAAATCAGATTGAGTTCAATATCAAATATAAGTTTATGTTTCTCTGTTGGATTGTCAATATCTTACGAACTGCGATGTTTAAGATAGTTTGGTCTCCTAATCAATTTTGTTTAAGTCATAAGTATGTTGATATGGATGAATTAGGGTCAAAACAGGACCAAACTTAGTAGGGGACATTACAAATGGTATCAGAGCTATGATCCTGCCATCCTGCAGGTAGTTAGTTAATGCTTAGAAAAGGAAACAGTAAACAGTTGGGCAATGAATTGCCATGCAAGGCTATTTGAGGTACGCTTCAGCAGCAAGTCCAACTGCAATAAATAGTATTTTATGAATAAATAACGAGATAAATAAATAATTGATAACCAAAATATCTTTAAATTGTCCTAAAACTATAATCAGTTCCGTATTTCTCCACATCCCGAAGGGAGATGGGGGCTGCTAGGGAGGGGCGGAGTAATTCCATCCGATAGGATGCCCCAAGGGTGAATGGACTGAGTTCAGTAATCTGGGCTAACTTGAGAGTTGGTTTCAAGCGCCCTAGACAGCCAAACGATCTTCTGGGAAAAGGGACGGATTGGTTTAAATTTAGGCATAGTTTTAACGGCATCACAAGTTATATTACAATATTTGCATATGAAATGTGTTGATTTATGATTATGTGTTTACTATATGCTTGAAGTGTCTTCAACCCAATTGCTCCATTGTATATGTATGTTTGGTATAAATGCTTATGGGATTGCTTAATGCTGTCTTGCTTTCGACATAATCACATTATACGCTTTCCTAATTTTCATGTGAATTCTTCTTGCTTGAAGTATACTCAAGTCGTCACGTGTTTTCTCTATGTGTATACTTTATGTTTTATGTGTGTACTTATTGCCTTAAGTGTATACTTCATGCCTTAAGGTGTATTCATGTGCCTTGTGTATATCTCTCTCAAGTGTATATTCATGGCTTGCATATATCTGTGTGTTTGCTATATGCCTGATTGCTCCATTGTATACGTGTATGTCTTGTATGAATGATTGTGAGAGTATCATGTTTTCGGCATGATTATATCTTGCCCCTTCCTAATGTATGCTTTGTGTACTCTTTGCTTATATACTACATGAATTTGAGTGATTGTCTCATGTCTAATATATTTTTTTCAGCATGTATGCCTTGTGTCTTTGTGTTGCTTCATGACTGATGTATCTTCAGCATGTCCACTCCATGATTGCCTTTCTTACACGTGCTTTGTATTTGTGTATTGCTTCAAGCCTTACATGTCTTAAGTGCATACTCTATGCCTCAGTGTATTGGTATATTACTTTGTATTTATGTGAATGCTCCATCTCTGCTCCATGCATTATTTATATTACTTCATGTTTACATGTGTGCTATTTCATACTTTGTGTATATACTTTATGGATTTGTGCTACATGTCTGATATGTATTTAAGTGAATTGCTTCATGCTTTAAGGGTATTAACATACCTTATGTAAGTTTCTCTTAAATGTATATACACTTCATAATTTGTGGATATTTATGTGTCTGATGTGTCTTCAATATGTCTGCTCCATTGTATGTTTTATACATGTACATGTATACTTGTATTGATGTGATTGCTCCATGTTTGTCACATTTTCAGCATGAATATATCACACACACCTTCCTAACGTATGCTTTATGTCTTGAATATGCTTCGCATTATGATTGATATGTTTTCAATGTGTATTCCATGTGCATTTTATATGCCTTTCTCGGATGCTTCCAGACTGATGTGTTTTAAGAATGTCAGCCCCATGTGCATTCTCTAAGTGTATGTATCATGTATGTTTTACATCCGATCTAGTGTATGCTTGTTCTACATAAGTGCCTTTCTCATAACCACATACACTCACATGCTAAGTCACAAGGTTCAAATTCGAATTCGAAATCGACAGCCATGAAATTCGGATGAAATTCGACAAGGGAAAAATTCGAAAAAAAAATCGGATAAAATTCGCCTTCTATAATTTTGTTTATTTTTAAATATATGTATGCTTCTAATAAATTATCAGAATAGCGACCCTTGTTGGAGAAAATCCGAGGGTGACCCAGCAGTTGCAGACACCCATGACCCAATAGATACAAAGCATATACAAAGAATACCCACGACTAGCTGAGTTGTGTTTAGAGGCGGATAGCAGTGCTTTATGGAGGAAATTCGATTAAATTCGATTTTTTTATAGAAGTTTGAAATTCGATTAAATTCGAACCTCTTCCATGAAAATCGCCGTATCCTGTGACTTAGCTCACAGGTATGCTTCATGACTTGAGAGAATTTGTGTGCATGCAAGTAGACTCATGCTTATGCACTATATGATCCATGTGTTACATGTATTTCACTTGTATGTTGCCTGCCTTATTTATATTCACTTATATTACACATATGCATCACACCTTGTGTATATTCATGTGTATACTCCATGTTTTATGTAGATGCTTCTTGCCTTATATGCTTTGGATTTACACCCTCATGTCTTATGTATTCATGTGTATGCTTGATGTATTGGGTTTGTACATAGAGTGTTTACTCTGTATATGTTTCATATACTTGCTTACGCTTCAGATCTTACGTGTATTTGTGAAATATTGCTACATGCATTACTTATGTCTATGCTTCAAGACTTCTATGTATACTTCAAGCCTTGCATGTATTTACATGACTTCATGTATATTACTTCAAACCCTACATAGATGCTCCATGGCTTACATACTCTTATGCTTCATTCCTTGCATGTATTCATGTGTATTACAAGTGGTATTACAAATATTCAAGTTTCCTACTGCACTACCTTATATGAATTGTGTGTATACTTCATGTATGCCTCATGTCTTTATATATATACATATGTACAGCTTGAGTTTGAATTAGGGGATGGCTCAGTTGAGAAAATTGTCAACTTGCTTGAGGACAAGCAATGTTGTCAAATGCCCTGCATAGAAAATTATTATAATCCAATGGTAACAGAGCAGAGAGAGCTATTTTCCCAAAGGAGAATCTGCCGGGCTATTGCAAGGTTGAGGGTGGTTGAAACCTTCCCTGCTCCTACTTAGTATTGGTACATACAATATGAAAGCCCACCTGTGGTGAAAACTTTGGAACAAAAGGAAAACTAGTTAATACATTTTAACAGTTGAGCCGTGCAAAGGAGTAGCAAGCAAATGAACTTCTTGTTTCATGGGGCCATTTCACTGCACATGGCTCCATTTCTTTCTCTGTGTGAAAAAGGATGGCAACCCCTTTCCATGGGACCACTGCTCAATTATAATAATAATGATAAGGATTGAAAAGTTATCTTTACTCTTCATTGTAATCAGGGTTCGCCTATACAAAGAGCCATGTTTAGTTATTTTACAATTCATCCTGATGATGATCAACATTAAGTGGTTTGAAACATGAAACTTTATTTAAATCGATGTATTCCCATTTAATCTGGAAACTCACTCCTTAATATTATTGATTTGCGGAAGCTTTAAGTCTCTTCTAAGAAAATATATGCATTGAGAGTTTAGGGTTTAAAGAATTTAGAGCTTACCTCACTAGTTAGAGATCATGCTCAACATCAAGCGAAAAAAAGCAGTGCTTCTCCTTAACATCATCCACAATATAAGTCTCATCCATCATGTTCACAGCTTGGTAAGAAACGACGTCTTATCCGTCTTCAAGCAAGGAGGAAACAGAAATAAATAAATCTAATGATGTCATTGGTAGAAAATTATCTCATTTATGAGACTTCACGATCTTCTAAGACTAATCCCATCCTGCCACATAAACTCACCCTCCACCGATGCATCAGACAGCTATACAACCTTGGTCAAAAACTTTATGAAGGAGAGACTTTATGCCAGTTAAGGAGCAGGAATTAATGTTTATTAAAACTGCAATTCTTAATCCTAACTAAGAAGCGACTTCATGAAGGAATACCGAGTCTCAGACCAGCAATCAAGGTATAAACCTTTGATATATGACAGTGACCACATGTACAGCAACTAAGATATAATAAGACAACAATTAATAAGGCAAATGTGATTGTATATGTGATTTGCTAAGCGATGGTAATACAGCAGTTACAATTAATAGAACGACGATTATGAGAAGTTATCATTTGCTAAGAGCTGGGCAATTAGTGATTACAAAAGCAAACCCAATTTGTTAAAGCAAGTCTTCTTGTAACAATGTGAAGAGGTATGACCGATCCTATCCAATAAGATAATTAATATCAGTTAACACAAGCATTACAAAGGAAGGATACATTCTTGAGGAGTAATGTGAATTTAGTTGGTGATGATTCTCTATATGATGCGATTTAGGAAGAGGTGCGACTAAGTGAACAAACAAATCGTTCTGAAGAGGCACTTCTCTTCCAATGGTCCCACCTTGAAGATAAGTCACAACCTTCCACCCCTAATGGAGAGATATAGAAGAACACCACCAAGCAATCAAGTGATCATCATAAGAGAGCAAGGAATTTCAGAGTACTGACCATCGAGCAGATAAAGAGTATCATTTGAGGTTACACCCATAATAAGCCAGCAAACTACATGTGTATCCAATTCTGGAGTATGATATGTGTATATATTTATATGGCCTAATAATTAGCATTGAAAATTATCAATCTTACAAATGTTAGATAAAATCTTCTACCTTGCATATATGTATGCAAATGCCGATATCTTTATTTCTGTCTGTATGTAAAGTGACACACGATAATTCCCTTTAGGATTTCCATCCATTGGATCATCTCATTTTGGAGGGGAGACATGGTACATACGCAGGATTGCAAGTAGCTAGGAACCCACGCCGATAGAGAAACCCCAAGTGGGGCTGGGAGGCCGAATGAAGGTTGCCATCCCGTGCTCCTGGCTGGGTGGAATGGCTCGAGGCACCTCATATGCTCTCCCAAATGGTGCTCCATAATGATGATGAGGTGGTTGAATAGAATTTCGGAGGGAATTTCATATGTACAACTTGGATGCTACGATAGTAAATCTGAATTCTATTTGTAGAGTATGGGTTTATATGTTTATTTATCTTGTGATACCAAGCTGGTTGCAGGCCCTACATCAGGATGCTGAGATAACAATTTCCATTTCCAAGCATTATTCAAACCCTAACTGTAGAATTTTGGGGCGGATTAGGTTAAGTCCCAGTGGGGGACATTACAGTCCGCCTATATATAGAGCCCTGTTTAGTTATTTAATAATTCATCCTGATGATGATCAACGTTGGGTGGTTTGAAACATGAATATTTTTTTAAATCGATGTATTCCCATTTGATCTGGAAACTCACTCCTTAACATTATTGATTTGCGGAAGCTTTAAATCTCTTCTAAGAAAATATATACATTGAGGGTTTAGGGTTTAAAGAATTTAGGGCTTACCTCGCTAGTTGGAGATCATGATCAACATCAAGCGAAACAAAGCAGAGCTTCTCCTTAACATCATCCATAATATAAGTCTCATCCATCATGTTCACAGCTCGGTAAGAAACAAGCTCCTTCAGATAATTAGTGAGCGCCTTCCCGCCAAGGTCAATCCTCTTGACCCCATAATTGATAGTAAAATTCTGGTAGACGGGAGCCGCGTGCGTGAAGGAGAAGCCACAGTCGACGATGAGGCTACACTGTGTCCTGGCCAGGAGACTGATGGGAGACCTGCTCGCTTCGTACAAATGCACCAGCGAAGGCGAGTCCGCGACGTAGAGAGACTGGAACCCTAGATCTTCGAACACGAGCTCGTCCGTGGCCTTCTGGATGGAGGGCAGATTGAAGAGGGGCTCGACTAAGAGGAGGCCTGCGGAATCGGAGGGACGAGTCTTCAGAAGGTTCTTAAAGAGGCGCTCCCAAATTTCTTTTTGCATGTCGGCATTGACAAGGAAGCCACGGTCGAAGGGGCGGCGAATGGAGATCCCGGCTATGTCGTCGCAGTGGTGGAGTTGGTCGGCGATGAGCCATTTCTTGGATGAGTGGGAGCGGGAGAGGCAATTAGGAACAACGGCCGTGGGGTTTTTGTTGCCAGCAAATCCAGCCTTGCAGAAGCCCCCGCCGTTGTCCACCACTATCATAGGCGAAGGAGACCCCATGCTGGATTTCTACATAATTTACAGAGTCAAAGAATGTGGTTATATATTCGGGTCGATTGGCAAGCCCCGCGAGATGTTTTCACTAACACACGGGCTTGGTGCGCCTCAGCACAGTAAACTGGTATACAAGCTCAGAACCAAATAGTCGATTTTAAAATATTTTGTAGCCTGCTAGCAATAGGCATACAAGGTGTGTCTCTAGCCAACGGATGGATCTTTCCTGGGCTAAATGCAGAGAGTATAGATTTCTAACTTTTAAAATATTTTGTAGCTGCTAGCAGTACGCATACAAGGTGTCTATCTTGCCAACGGATGGATCTTTCCTAGGCTAAATACAGAGAGTACAAATTTCTAACGGTCTGAAATGCCAAAAAAACAACTAGGCTAACAAATATTTGGAGTAAGAAAAATTTAACAGATTCTAAGTAATATAGATAACAGTTGCAGCCTGCTAATATTAGGCATATAAGGTGTGCTTCTAGACCATGGATTAATCTTTGCTGGGCTAAATACAGGGAACACAAATTTCTAAACGGTCTGAAATGCTATAAAGCAATTTGGAGTATGTTAAATTTAAAGATTCTAAAGGAATAATATAGATCACAGTTTTATACATAAGTTTTATAGAACAATTCAGTGAGAAGTGAATACAGCCTGTTCTTAAATATTAAGGATTTTTTGTTTTTAAAGTTTTATATTAAAGATTTTTCATGTAAATTATCTGCAGCACAAGTCTATAAGTCTATATTTAGTATGTTCATTAAGAATCATTTAACTTAATCAATAGACCAAAGATCTATTGATAAATAATCAAGTTTGAAATATTAAATGAACAAGGATTAGCTTCTAACATAAAAAATTAGGTAATGAAGGGATAATATCTAAGTCATAATGGACTCAAAATAAATTCTAATTATATTTTATGTCTACAGTATTTTTACATTTTTTTAATTTTTGTTTTTAGATTTGTAATATCATATATACTTTATTTAAATATGTCAATCTAAGTAGATCAATATACAACTAACGAAAGAGAAGATCTCACTTGCATAAAGATGTCTCCAAATTGTTCCACAATTATCTTTATATAAGTATGCTTTCCTTGGCTCTCAACCACTTCGATATGTCTAAACTTGTGTTGATAAAATAAGGGCTCGTACACTTCCAAAACTTATGATTTCTAATTAATGATCTACATACAAAACTAGTTTATGGATTCCATCAACCATCAAATTAGAAAGTTCGTCTTGGTATTATTGAGTCTTGTCAAATACCTACAAACAAAACAATTAAAATAAAACAACAAAAGTTTCAGCATTTTTTTTTATGTTGATTGTCATTGATCCTACAGGTGTTTCTATATTAAATAGCAATGATACAAAAATGTGAGCCTGTAATCCTGGGGCTCTTATGAATTAAACTATCCTTTTGCTTAAACGAGCAAATTTATCTTCGTGATCCATTGACCTCTACAAACCCCCTTGTCTTTCCATCTAAACAAATACTCTTTATGGTCTTCACTTATCGTCTTCTTCACAACCCTTTCCCATAATATTTTATGAATTGCTTATATGCTCTACTCTGATATTTAATCAATCTAGTCAACAATATTTGTATCACTCTCACAATTACTATCAACATGGTCATCACTTGCATATGGGTGTGAATCAATGGTGTTGAAGAAAGGTGAAATGCCTATCTCTAGTCAAAGACCAACCTCATAGACAAATTGTCAAATATTTTTTTGTAAAATCTTACAAGGTTCAATTTTCTTGTTTATCAATTTAAAATAGGTCCCCTTGGGAAACCTCTCTTTCCACATAAGTACTCTAACTCCATTTTGAAGTAAACCGTCATTTTAGCTAAATGATATGTGAAGGCTAATGGAAGTAGAGATGAGAAGCCAAATTAGAGATGATAAAAGTACTCTATTAAATGGATTAACCATTTAATGATTTGACCTATCATTCACTTCAAATGATTATTAGACACTGAATGCTTTGACCTAATAACTATGGTAGAAAACTTGAGGAGGATCTTTGACAGTTTTTCAATTGATTAGTTATTATTATAATACTTAGGGAGAATTACATTAATATAGGTGTAGGTAATATTATTGAATTGGATGATTTCGCCACTTTTAATAACTATATAATATAGGTATAGGTGTAGGCAATATTATTGAATTGGATGATTTCACCACTTTTAATAACTATATAATTTAGGTATGGTAAATTTATATGGAACCCAAGCATTAATAAGGAAATCTCATCATAATCTAATATATGTTTATATAGACACAAAAATATGTCCATTAATTAAATGAATATTTAATATTTATTTAATACACTAATATTTCTCTATTAATTAAATTTATATTTAATTAATTCACCGTTAGCCTATTCTTCTACCCTAGTTAAATAAATTTAATAAATTTATTTAATTACTAACTATAGACCCATCTATTAAATAAATTAATAAATTTGTTTAATTCCCCTTTCCTCACATTTAAATAAATTAAATATTTATTTAAAACCCCTAATCAAACCCCTATTTAAATAAATCATTATTTATTTAAAAATCTCATCCACTTGCATTCTCCTACAAATGCAAGTTGCACTACCTATTTTAATTAAATAAAACATTTAATTAAAAGGCTTATTTACCGTCCAAGGGGTTGAGCTTAACTGGTTAAAACACTGGGTTTTCATGGTGGAGACCCAAGTTCAACTCCCAATAGGGACATCTAAAGAGGAATTCTAAGTTGTGACTCTTGGCCTTCCATAGGATGGGGAAGGTTTTGGGGTCAATCTAATCAAACACAATAATAATAATAATAATAATAATAATTCAAAGATATGTAATGGGGATGGGGCTCCCTATTGTGGCCCCACTGGTTCATAGCTCCAGTCAAAAGCTATTCAAGCTTCGGCCAATTACCTATCAAAAAAAAAAGGCCTATTTATCCTCGCCCACTTGCTCACTAATCCCCTTCATATTCTTCTAACCCCCTTCTAGATTCTTCTAAGCCCTTCTAAATTAGCCTAATCCCTCTTCTAATCATTTGCACAATTTTAAACCAAAATTAAACCTCAACCCATCATCTCAACCATTTAAGACTCTTACAAAGTCATAAATGGTTCCCTTCTTCAACACACTAACTTAAATGGGTCTTGACCCTTTAGTCAAGGCTTAACCATGGGTAAACTTTGCACAAGAGTTTACCCATTGGATAATAACCTTACCCTTGGATAATAACTTTATCCAATAACCCAACCTACATGAAGTTACCCTCAAGTCTTCTCAAGCATTAAATGCTCCTTCCCTCTCCTCTCAAGCCATCTCATGCAGACACTTATCATCATGGGATTGGGTTGAAAACCATCGCATGGATCATGAATCATGCAATCTTGGCCCTCAAAAACCAGATCAATATTGACCATTTAATCTTCTATTTTGCCTATAAATAGAACCCTTCTCAAGCAAAGAAGGAAGCATTAGAGCATTTTTACTATACTAAAATTAGCATAGATACTTGATTTTTCTCATAGATTTACTCTTTGCATTTGCATAAGCATTTGTGTTTCATTTTCAACCATCTTGAATCTTTATTTGGCATCCATGGTTAGTGCTGAGAATTGAGAGCTACAGTCATTTGGATCTTGGAGAGTGGAATGTATTGGAATGGTTTTTAGTTCATTTGTTGTGGGTTTTATGGTAGAAACTAACATACTAACATTTGAACCTTGTTTTTGGCTTGTCCCCTTTTCCATGCACCATTTTGGTGAACCCGACGTGAATCCAACACTAAGAAGTTAAAATTTTAGCTAACCTTTTTGAAACTTGCAAATTTCCATGCACAGGTTGTGCTTTAGCGCCTTCGTCGCCTGCTTTAGCACCTTCGTCGCCCAGTTTAGCACCTTCGTCACCCATATTACCACCTTCATCACCCATATTAGCGCCTTTGATGCACGTTTTAGCGCATTTATAACCTATCTATATGCTTATGATTTAGCACTTTTATTGACTTTTCTATCGCTTGTGATCTACTTTAGCGCTTTTGCAGCTTGTTTTTAGCTTTTAGGTTATTTTAGTGCTTATGTTCTTTGTCTGACGTTTTTGTTCCAAGTATCAATTTAGCGCTTTTGTAATAAACAGAGAGCTAATTTTGTAACCTCAAAGAATTTTTAGGCTTTTGAGCCCACCATGTGGACTAACATTTTAAGTATTTTTGTTGCAGGTTCTAACATTTTGTGTAAGTTTTGAAGGAGATAGTTTAATTCATTTTGCTTCTTTTGTTACAAATTTTACATTTTTTTTTTACAAAAGGACTAAAACGAACCTCATTTTCACTTTGGTGCTTAAAAAGAACTTCATTTTACTTTGGTGTTTAAAAAGAACCTCATCTTTACCTTTTGCTACAAAGGGGATTAAAAAGAATTCATCTTTTATTTTCTTGCAAAGGTTTAAAAAGAACCTCACTTATCCATTTGGTGCTTAAAAAGAATTTCACTTGATCTTTGGTGTTTTAAGAAGAATCCCACTTTATTTCTTGTAAAGGGCTAACGAAGAACCACAAATCAAATATTTACATTTTTCAAGTTAGTTCACATTTTTTTTGGTGCTCATAAAAAGAACAAGACAATTTTCTTTGTTTTCAAAGCATAAAAAGAACAAGCCGTCTTTCAATTTTTTGCAAAGATAACAAAGAACAATCAATATCAAGTTGGGAGTTTTCTTTCAAATTCCTCGTTGTTATCATTTGGCGATTTCTTTTGTTGACAAGGTTTCTTTTCACAAAAGTTCAAAGATTATGATATTCTCATCATTGTTATCTTGGATAAAATAAACACCATTTTTGTTGGAACAAAATTTCCAAGTATTTTTTAGATCATTTTGTAATATTGGGGTAAAAGGAACAAGTGTTCATTATGAATCGAAAGTGATAGGCATATTCTCTCCCCTTAATTTTTGTGATCAAAAAGTCAAACTCACTATTTACTTGTTTTCTTTCATTTCTTGCAATAAGATAAAACCTTTAGCAGGCCTACCCTCCCAAGAAGCCCATAAGGTTGGTGAGATGGGAATGAGCTAAGTGGGGAACGACTAATGCCAAGTAATCCAACCCACTATAATCAAATGTGAATGTGATGAAAATCATGTCCAACATTTTTCTCATTGATTAGCCTTCCCCCAGTATCCTTGAGATACGTAAAGCCTTTGTTCTAAAGGTTGGGAAGCCTCCCGAGGGAGTTTATCATTGAAGAATGAATTGAACCCTTTCTATGAGCCTTAAGACTAGAAGTTAAACTAAGTCAGTTAACCAAACATTTGTAATATCATAGTGCAAGGGTGGGGAAGAATCCACCCCCAAGACACTCACCATATATCTCCCAAGAAAACGATCCAATTGAGGAGCAATTCCCTTTGGTTCAAATTCTGGACAAAGGCAAAAAAAAATGAGTGCACCTCAAGGTGTGATAGGGTTGTTTGAGCTGAAAAAGTATCAAGTGTGGGCTATTGATATTAGGAATGACCTTTTTGACAATACTAGAGTCTATCTAATTTGTCTTTCATTTGTTCAAAACCTGTGAAAGCAAAAGGGGATTTGAAAATACCCTTGAGCGGATTTGAAAAGATCCTAAACATACACATTTCATCATATTCAAGAAAAAAGAAGTGTTCATATGTGCTTGTGTGCTTGTTGTGTCTTCTTGTCAAAGAGATCACCAACCATTTGAAACAAGTTACATCCCTATAATGATCTAAACAACCAAAACAACATTCTTGAAAAAGCCATCAAATGCTTCGTGTTTGGAAATCTCTCAAATACACCAAGAAATCAATTTATTGACAAACCAAAAATAAGCAAAGTGAAAAGAAAATCCAAAAGAGAAGAATTTTCTTATACAAAAATTGTAAGTTGTTGTTAAAGCATCGCACCTTCATCCATCGCTATCACGATTTTAGTTACAATTTTCCCGACGGTTTTGAACTAGAACCCCTCGCATCATAAGCTTTCTTTCAAAGAAGAGCTTTATCATATAAACACAATCATGGTCAACGCATTCATCCATCATATATTCCACAACCCACAATCACCTATTAGAGATTCAAATATTACACCTTTCATATTTCATCTTCATAAGTCATTCATTTTCCATAAATCATACTCCAAATTCACCATCTTCCATATTTTATAAAGTTTTCTATATTTCATCTTTGCTCATCAAATTCAAATCATTTCCAAAGTTCATACATTTTATTTTCTTAAATCACATCTTCCATATCTTTTCATCTCATCCTTTCCATAAATCATTTACCAAATCATAATTTTCTCCAAATTTCCTCTTCATCCTAATCACTCATCATTTTCAAATTTCAAATTCACATTTCCAAATTCACATATCTCTCATAATCATAATTTAAATTCATATTTCCCAATTCAAATTAACATTTCCCAATTTCAAAATCAAGTCATCCAAATATCTTCCATAATCATGTTTCCAAATTCATACACCTTCCATAATCATACTTCAAATTCACCATCTTTCATAATTCAAACATTTTCCTTAAATCATTTCCAGATCATACTCTAAATTCGCCATCTTCCATAAGTCATTTTCTAAAAAATTACATAAGTCATTTTCTAAAAAATTCTATAAACCATTTTCTAAAGCTTTCATCTTCCACAAATTAAATTCAAATCTTTCCAAAAATCAAAACATCATAATCATTTCTTTCATCCTTCTCACTTCAAAATCATTTCCAAAATTCAATCATCAAATACATAGTCCCTTAGTAGAAATTCCAAGGTCTTACACTCATTCCAAACACATCAAAAATTCATTCTACTCTCAAACTCACAAAGGTTTTGTCCTTAGTTCATTTTGGATATTGCTAATCACAACAATAAAAAATACTATTTTGTGTGTCTCTACATTTAGGATCAATCATCCTAAGGGGCATTACTAAGCATCTAGATGGGTTAAAACTAGCTTTTGAGTGCATCCTCTCAAAGCTAGGTATCTTATGCTTAAAAACGTCTTGCTACACCTCATCTTTCAATTCTTGAAAACACTAAGCAATTCTAAGAGGACTTTGTTGATACCCCACCTTTTTGTGTAGGAATCAAACATCCACAAAATACTTCAAACTCATCATCATCATATCATCTTGGAACTAAAAAGGGGGATCAACCACTCACTTCTTCACCCACCTCACTTCCACGAATGTGCGCTTCAAACATGGCTAGGACTAGGCCTCAAAGTTAAAGACAAACTCAAAATGAAATATGGGAAGAAGAAGAAGAAGATGATGATGATGATGATGACGTTAACCCCTTTTCTGAAAGAGGCAACCCAGACTCTCCTACACAAGCATGAATAGAAGAAGCAACTAGCAATCCCAGATTTAATAGACTCTTTGAGGAAATTCTCAAGGGAAATGCTGACGCCCATTATCTAAGAATCGCTCAAGAAGGAGAAAAACTCCCAGTAGACTTTGACGTGTCACAACTTAGGGGATATACCAGAACAAGGCCAACATAACCACCAGCAAGAACGAAATCAAGATGATAGAAGGGCAAGGAATACCCACAACTATGACGATAACTATCAACAAGGGAATGTCTCGCCTCTTCCCACATAAATGGATATGTTGAGACAACAAATGCAAGAACTCGCTCAACAAGTGCACTCAGGAAGGTCGCAAAAACAATATGCTCTCGAAGATATTTGTCCATGTTCATTTGATAGGAACATGATTATGCTTCCTTTCCCACGCAATTTTGAAACACCAAAATTTGACAAATATAAAGGGAAAGGAGATCCAAGGGACCATGTAAGAGAATTTTATTCTACATACTTAGAGGTGGCTTATGATGAAACATATCTCATGTGCCTCTTCTCTCAAATTTTAGGTGGATCGACCACGCAATGGTTTTCACGTTTGCCAGAAGGAATACAAACATTTGAAGATCTAGCACAAAAAAAATTCACTCATCATTCACATAACATAGAACGAAAAGTCTCCATGGCTGATCTATGCAATACAAAACAAAAGAATGGCAATTATTCTTGACATTCTTACAAAGATGGAGACACCTTTCTAGTAGATGTTCCTTCCCCATTCCAGAGGAACAATTAGTTGAAATTTTCATTTCCAACTTAAATGAAGAAATGGAATTCTACTTAGACATCAAATGTTCAAACACTTTCAAAGACGTGATATTCCAAGGGCTTAAAATGGAGAAAGCCCATATCAAAAAGGGACTTGTCAAAATCTACAAAGACAACAAGGATGGTCCACAACCAACCTACAATAGTGACAAACCCAAATTTTGGGCCAAGAACAAAAATATTGTTAATGATGGTATTGTAGATGCAAGAATTGTCAAAATTTCTCAACCCATAGTCAAAATTGCAAGGCAAGTAGATAATTGCAACAACCCAACTACCAACCAAGGTAATCCCCAAAAACATCAAGGAAATCAAACTCCTAACATGCAACAAGAGACACCTAAAAATAGGTACCCTACCTACAAACCCAATCGAATGTACACACCCTTGGGAGAAACTCTTGAAAAGATATTATTGTTGGCATTATAACAGACAAGGAGAGATTGTTGGCATTTCAATAAGGATACTAAGAAGGATGTTGATGATTATGGATATAACTGATTAAGGATTTTTACTATCTTAATATTATTATTTTGTCATTGATGTCAAGAAATTGATTTTCTAATTCAGTATGATGTTGCCATATCTTAAGAAGTATGATTTGATGAGTATAAAGATGTCAGTAAAAGACATAGAAAGAATGTGATGAATAAGGGGAGAAATAAGTTATTCAATGGGCAACTATTACCGAGTTAGACAATGATGAGATCATGATGTTTAGATTGTTTTGATATCATACATATGTTATTTATTGTAAGGTTAATACTATACTATGTTACCGAGCAAAGAAACTAGTCGGTAAACCCTAAGGTTATTGCTATCGGTTAATGAAGGCGGTATGTCTACCGACTAAAGTTTAGTATTTATCGAGTTGCAACCGAGTAATAACAGAATGCATTGAATGAATAAAAGCATTATTTAATGAAGGAAGCTGATGAGCTGGCTATGATTAAATGATTGGTATGTCGTGAATGAAGTTTGTTAAAGAATCTATGGCAAATGAAAATCGGCAGGAAGATCTACAACTTAGATTGAACTGCAATACCCTAGCACAAGTTCCAAGAAATGTATGCAAGTTCCAAGGTGGGGTAAAACGTTTTTCAGATCGAAGAATACATTGAACCTGGTCAAGTTTGAAGATCTGATGGCTATGATTGATCATGGGAAATGTGATCAAGGAGATTAAGCGGTTGGCGAATTGTTTATAAATAAGGAACTGTTGATAAACAATGTATGCGGGCAAGTGTATGCACATGGATGCTACATAGTGATTACCAAGCACAGAAGCTTGAAGACCTATTTGAATAACAGAGTATAGAGCCCAGCAGATGGACAAGATAAGTCCTATATTGTATTGAGCAAATAAGAATCTGCTTTAGCATTTTAGATGTGAAGTTGCAGATAGATTTTTATTACTGTTATTTTGTGAAGTGACAGAAAATCTCTTAACCGAGTGGACTTAACAGTCTTATTTGTAAAACCCTCTAGTAAGGTGACATTCTGATTGAGTGTTTGAAATCCTTTAACAAGGTCACTTCTAACAAGGTGAAGATCCTAACAGATTTGAGGGAAATCCCTTAACTGGGTCACATCTAGCAATTTGTTTGTAATCTTTAACAGGATTTGCTTTTAACGGAGCATACTCTAGAAGAGTATATTTCTTAGTGGGTCCGAAATCCCACAGTGGTTTTTCCCTATTTGGGTTTCCACGTTAAATCTGGTGTTATGAGTGTTATGATGTTTATATGCTTTTGAGTTTGCATGTTTAGCAGTTTTGGTTATATTGCTGAAGTACATGTTACCGAGGTTGAATTTGATGTTTTTATGGAAGATTAAGTTTGTATGATTCACCCCCCCTCTCATCTTATTAGCTTGGCATCTATACTTAACATTAAGTATCGGTACTATCAATTGGTATCAGAGCTTTGGACTCCGGAAGAAAAGTTTAAAGGTACTTGAGGCAAAAATCCAAAGATGTATAAGAGGGATGCACCGAAGCTGAACAAGTCAAGTTTCTCTACATGGCAGAAAAGGATGAAGTTGCACCTATCAGGAGTTGGAGAATATGCTATATATTATCTGGAGAATGATTTCATTACACCGAGCACCTATCCATTAACAATGGAAGAGATAAAGGCAAAGCAAGAACATATCCAAGCAATGATTGAAATAACATCTGCATTGATGGACTCAGAGTTTAATGATCTAGAAGGTTGCAATGATGCAAAGGCAATGTGGGACAAGTTCATATATGTGTATGGTGGAGATGAACATGTTCAAAGAGAAAAAGTGGACAGTCTAAGAGGACAACTTGAATCTATGAGGATGAATGAAGGTGAGAACATAACCCAGTACAGTACAAGACTAAAGGAGATTGTCAATCAAATCAAAGGAGCAGGTGGAACTATTGAAGAAAAGGATATAACAAGTAAGTTGTTAAGAACCCTTCTACTAGCTTATGCAATCCGAGTCTTTGCAATCAATGAATTAAGGTATGTATCCAATATGCCAGTTTCTTTAGATGCTATTATTGGTAAGCTACATGCATTTGAGTTAAGTAACTTTGATAACAGTGGGTCATTGGTAAATAAAGTTGAATCTACATTTAGTTATTTTCATATTTGTGAATCTGATGATTACAATGATAGAATAAGTAAGTACACTAAAGGGGATCATAGTGGAGCAAGTGAAAGATTTCGCAAGAACATGGAGGAAGTACACAAACTGTATGAGGAAATCAGAAAGCAAGAAGAGTTTGAAGCACTTTTAGCCAGAAGGTTATCGAGAGGAAAAGGTAAGTATAAAGGAAAACTACCTTTGAAATGTTTCAATTGTGATAAGATAGGACATATGGCTTCTAACTATCCAAACAAAGATTCTACTGAAAAAAGAGATTAATGAGATGATAGACAAAAAGACAATCATTACAGAGGACACCGAGACTTTAGAAGAAGAGATAGAAAGTCATGCTTAATAGCTGATGAGGAATCCAATGATGATAAATCAGATGAAACTGATACAGAGGAAGTAGTTTATGTGGCTATCAAAGATGGATCAGATGAAGAAAGGTATGAAGAAAAAGCCCTAATATCTCACATAAAAACTAATGATTCTTGGATCATAGATAGTGGATGCTTACATCACATGACAGGTGATAAACACAAGTTTGTTATGTTAAGAGATTATGATGGTGGCTATGTAGGATTTGGTAATGAAGCACCATGTCCAGTAAAAGGTAAAGGATCCATAACACTTCTTGACAATGCAAGATGCAATGATGTTTATTGGGTTGAAGGTAAATACAAATTGTTGAGTGTAGCACAGCTAAACAATACAAGATACCAAATAGAATTTCAGAAAGGAATTGTCAAAGTTCATGACAAGAATGGAAAGTTAGCTACTACCGGGACACAAACAAAAGGTAACACATTTCACCTTGACTCAACTCGAAATAAGTGTCTATATGCAAAGATAGATGATACCTAGTTATGGCATAAAAGGTTTTGTCATGTAAATTTTGATAATCTAATCAAAATAAGTAAGAAGCATCGAGTAAGAGGTCTACCAAGTTTGGAAAAACCTGAGAATGCTATGTGCCGAGGATTACAAATGGGTAAAATGACAAGATCAAGCTTTACAAGTAAGTCTTACACTTCTAAGGGAATTTTAGATCTTGTGCACACTGATCTTTGTGGTCCTATGAAAGTTCAGAGTTATTATGGTGATAAATATTTCATATTATTTGTGGATGACTATTCAAGGATGATGTCGGTTATGTTTTTAAAATACAAATCAGAAGCCTTTCAAATGTTTAAATGGTACAAGGCAAGAGTTGAAAATGAAACAGGAAGACAACTGAAATGTCTTAGATCAAATAGAGGAGGAGAGTTCACATCCGATGAGTTCAACTTATTCTGCAATGATCATGGTATTAAAAGACAAGTCTCTGCACCGAGAACTCCACAGCAAAATGGGATAGTTGAGAGAAGAAACAAATCTATTGTGGATTGTGCCAGAACCGTGATGATTGAAAAGAAAGTGCCACAAACATTTTGGAGAGAAGCAATAAGCATAACAGTTTACACCCTGAACCAAGTACAACTGAAGAAAGGAACTTTGAAGAAACCATATGAAATCTGGTATGGCAAGAAACCTAATGTAAGTTACTTCAAAATCTTTGGAAGTAGATGCTATGTACACAAAGATGATAGAAATAACAAGTTTGATCAGAAAAGTGAAGAAGGAACATTTCTTGGTTATTCTTCTAGAAGTAAAGCATTTAAATGTCTGATCAAAGCATCTAACAAAATAGTAGAAAGTGCAAATGTGAAAATTGATGAATTTGCAAAAAGAAATGATGAAGGAAATTCCAAAGAACCAGAAGACTATGATGAATTTGTCTATGTTCAACCGACAAGTCTTACCGAGAGAACTGTTGAAGGAAATGAAGGGAATATCTAGTTATCGAGTGATGAAGAAGATCATACAGAGCCTACTGAGCTTGTATTAGCCAAGTATGTCAGAAGACATCATGCATCAAGTCAGATTATAGGAGATAAAGATGATCTAGTAATGACAAGGAACAAACTAAGACATAATGCATGTCTAATATCTGAATTTGAACCGAGAATAGTGAAAGAGGCATTTAACAGTGAAGATTGGATAAATGCTATGATAGAAGAGATTGATCAAATCAAGAAGAATGACGCATAGACTCTAATCCTAAGACCGGAGGACAAAAATGTAATCGGTACAAAGTGGATTTTCAGAAACAAGCTGAATGAAAAAGGTGAGGTCATTCGAAATAAAGCAAGACTAGTTTGCAAAGGTTGTGCTCAAGAAGAAGGAATTGATTATGGTGAAACTTTTGCACCTATGGCAAGACTAGAAGGAGTAAGAACATTGTTGGCATATGCTACTTTCAAAAATTTCAAGGTATATCAAATGGATGTCAAATCTGCATTTCTGAATGGTATATTAGAAGAAGTTTTTATTGAACAACCTGAAGGATTTGCTGAAGACAATAATAAAGATCAGGTATGTAAATTGAACAAAGCCTTATATGGTCTGAAACAAGCACCTACAACATGGTATGAAAGATTTCACTCTCATTTGATCAAGATTGGTTTTACAAGGACAAGTGAAAACAACAATATGTACATGAAGAATGATGAAAATGGAATACTGATCTCAACCATATTTGTTGATGATATTATATTTTGTGGAAATGACTCTTTATGCAAGAACTTTGGAAATGAAATGAGCAAAGAATTTGAGATGTGATTAATCGGTGAGATAAAGTATTTTATAGGTTCACAGACACTGCAAATGAAAAATGAGATTTTTATTACTCAATCCAAGTACATAAAGGAAATCTTGAAGAAATTTGGAATGGAGGATTCAAAACCAGTAAGTACTCCTATGACTACCAACTATAAATTATCAAAGAATGATGAATTTGCATCTGTTGATGAGACACTTTACTGATCCATGATTGGAAAGCTACAATATGTTGTTCATAACAGACCAGACATAGCACATGCAGTAGGTATAGTTGCAAGATTCTCTGCAGATCCCAAGGAAACACACATGACATCAATCAAAAGAATTTTCAGATACTTAAAAGGCATTGAGGATTATGGCTTAGTATATCAAAAAGGAAATGACTTTGATTTAAAAGTTTATACTGATGTTGATTGGGCAGGCAACATTAATGACAGGAAAAGCACAAGTGGAGGAGCTTTCTTTTTAGGAGAAAGACTAGTGAGTTGGCTTAGCAAGAAACAAGGATGTGTTTCACAGTCAACAGCAGAAGCTGAATACGTTGTTGCAGAATTGAATTGTACCAATATAGCATGGATCAAACAATTGTTGGAAGGTATAAATGAGAAAGTTACGGAGCCAGTAACTATATTCTGTGACAATACTAGTGCCATTAACATTTCAAAGAATCCTGTTATGCACTCTAAGACAAAGCACATCTCTATCAAATATCATTATCTTAGAGAAGAAGCCCAAGAGAAGAAAGTGGTGTTGGAGTATGTTAGCACAAAGGAACAAATATCAGATATCTTCACCAAGCCACTGCCAAGGGACACTTTTGAGTATCTCGGAAGTAAGTTAGGGGTCCTACCCCTATCTTCTACTCACTAACCGAGTTCGGTGAAAGCATCAATTCGATGACTCTACAGAATATCTTTTAGGAGTTGATGTTGATTTACACACTTTAGGATGTTTTCTAAAGGTGTGCAAGAAACAAATACAGGGAATAGGAATTGAAGACATAAATGCTCTGACCGAGACTAAGTTGACACATAACAGCAGGAAATCACTTCATACAGGAAGAAATTATATTTTAGTTCTTTACTTTTTGGAATTGTTGTCAAAGGGGGAGAAGACTGAAGAAAAGAGGAGAAGACTAATGTATGGGGGAGAAGACTGATGACAGGGGGAGAGCATTTTAGCATTTCAGAATCTCACAACAATTTGAATCAATTAGTTTTGCCATCAATGCCAAAGGGGGAGATTGTTGGCATTTCAATAAGGATATTGAGAAGGTTGTTGATGATTATGGATATAACTAATTAAGGATGTTTACTATCTTAATATTATTATTTTGTCATTGATGTCAAGAAATTGATTTTCTAATTCAGTATGATGTTGCCATATCTTAAGAAGTATGATTTGATGAGTATAAAGATGTCAGTAAAAGACACAAAAAGAATGTGATGAATAAGGGGAGAAATAAGTTATTCAATGGGCAACTATTACCAAGTTAGACAATGATGAGATCATGATGTTTAGATTGTTTTGATATCATACATATGTTATTTATTGTAAGGTTAATACTATACTATGTTACCGAGCAAAGAACCTAGTCGGTAAACCCTAAGGTTATCGCTATCGGTTAATGAAGGCGGTATGTCTACTGAGTAAAGTTTAGTATTTACCGAGTTGCAACCGAGTAATAACAGAATGCATTGAATGAATAAAAACATTATTTAATGAAGGAAGTTGATGAGCTGGCTATGATTAAATGATTGGTATGCTGTGAATGAAGTTTGTTAAAGAATCTATGGCAAAGGAAAATCAGTAGGAAGATCTACAACTTAGATTGAACCGCAATACCCTAGCACAAGTTCCAAGAAATGTATGCAAGTTCCAAGGCAGGGTAAAACATTTTTCAGATCGAAGGATACATTGAACCTGGTCAAGTTTGAAGATCTGATCGCTATGATTGATCACGAGAAATGTGATCAATGAGATTAAGCGGTTGGCGAATTGTTTATAAATAAGGAACTGTTGATAAACAATGTATGCAGGCAAGTGTATGCACAAGGATGCTACATAGTGATTACCGAGCACATAAGTTTGAAGACCTGTTTGAATAACAGAGTATAGAGCCCAGTAGATGGACAAGATCAGTCCTATATTATATTGAGCAAATAAGAATCTGCTTTAGCATTTTAGATGTGAAGTTGCAGATAGATTTTTATTACTATTATTTTGTGAAGTCACATAAAATCTCTTAACCGAGTGGACTTAACATTCTTATTTGTAAAACCCTCTAGCAAGGTGACATTCTGATTGAGTGTTTGAAATCCTTTAACAAGGTCACTTCTAACAAGGTGAAGATCCTAACAGATCTGAGGGAAATCCCTTAATCGGGTCACATCTAGCAATGTGTTTGTAATCTTTAACAGGATTTGCTTTTAACCAAGCATACTCTAGAAGAGTATATTTCTTAGTGGGTCCGAAATCCCACAGTGGTTTTTCCCTATTTGGGTTTCCACATTAAATCTGGTGTTATGATGTTTATATGCTTTTGAGTTTGCATGTTTAGTAGTTTTGGTTATATTGCTGAAGTATATGTTACCGAGGTTGAATTTGATGTTTTTATGGAAGATTAAGTTTGTATGATTCACCCCCCCCCTCTCATCTTATTAGCTTGGCATTTGTACTTAACATTAAGTATCAGAACTATCAATTATGACAACTCATATCTTTCGATCTCATCACATTTCCCAAAACATCAAACTACGAACCACAAGTTAAACCTTCATGGTGGAGATATAATGAGTATTGTGAATTTCACATAGGAAAAGGGCACAAAACAAACAGTTGCAATCGGTTAAAAGATATTGTTCAAGACCTTGTTGATCGAGGTGATATAGAAGTAGATGTTCATAATGCAAAAACTTCCAATACTGATCATACCATGTTCAAAAATCCACTCCTATCATATGAGAAAGGAGGTCCTTCCCATCAAGGTAAGAACCAAGATAGCATGACAAACTATACATGCGCACCATATACCTATACCGTTAATAACCTTTATGATGCCAATGAACAAGTTGCAACCATTACAATAAAAGGTAAAGATCCCACATGCAACATTGTTACTCGTCATAGCAAAAGTACCATACAAGGAGCACCATCAAGAGTGACATATATGCCCAAACAATATAGCCTTGTGGACCAATTGGATAAAATGCCCGCACTCATTTCCATACTAGAGATTTTGCACCTATCACCCTCACATAAAACCATCTTGGACCAAGATTTGCAAGAAGCGTTAGTTCCATCCAACCTCAATATAGATCAATTTCAAGTCATGGTTGGAAGTCTCAAATCATCACCATGTCTCACTTTTGTTGAGAATGAGGACGTGTCCTTTAAACAACTGCATAACGCCCCTCTCCACATTGAGGGATTCATACATAAACAACAAATCAAGTGAGTCTTGATTAATAATGGAGTTGACCTTAACATTTGCACATTATAGTTAATCATAGAATTGGGGTATGTAGCAAAAGCAGTTGATGCTAGAAAGAGGATCACCATCAATGCATATGATGATGTAGAATGCTCCTCTAAAGGGTGCGTTACTCTACCAGTACGGGTGGTACCTATGGTGAAGAATGTGTTTTGTCAAGTCCTAGACCTCCCTCTTCCATACAATCTCCTATTAGGTAGACCATGGATTCATGCCATGCAAGCGATACCATCCACTTATCATCAATGCATCAAGTTTCCACATAATGGAGTAGAGATTACTATACTTGGTGATGCCAATCCATTTTCCTTTTGCAACAATATCAGACATCAACCTAATATCACAGTCCCTAGCAACAAGGAAGCCACTACATCATCATCCTACATCCACCCGACTTCTCTCACCAGTACACCGATCCATACACCCAAACAGGAGAAGTTGAAAATTAAAGTAAAGGATGAAGGCCCAAGAGAATATAACATTATTCAACTTTTTTGTGTTGGCCAACTACCCCTCTCACCTAGGACTTATGGCAAATCACAAATGTCACTCAAGCCACCTATTGCAACCAATACTGATACACTTGATGGATTCATCTTAGGCAGATCACAAGAACATGAAACTATTGATGAAGACTTCGCAGGATGGATCTACACAAACTCTTCTGATAAAACTAGACAACAAATCAAGATCCCTATTGAGAGGTATGGTAAAGGTTTTACCATGATGCAAAGGATGGGCTATGATGGCCATAGTGCATCAAGATCCCACAAACAAGGTGTACAAGATCCATTGCAACCCTTGTTACAACCAAGGGATAAAACTGGACTCAGATTCAACTTTGGTTTGGGAGGCTGTTCTAAGCTCAAGATTACAAGCAAACAAAAGTAGTCCACTTCCAAATTCATCCCTTCCAGATGAAGGATAGTGTCCATTGTAGATCAACCTACAAGATCAAAAAATCCCTGTCACAAAAGACTTCTCAGATGAAGTCCACACATACAGCGAGTAAGAAAAAGAGTTATGTTGCACACCATCTCATCACTCTAGGGATAAAACTCTTGTCCACTTCAAACACCCAAGAAACATCAACAAAAACCCCTGAGGCAACTATCGACAAACCTTTCACACCAACAGACATCCCTATAACATACAGTGATAAAGATCTACCAAGTGATTCTGAGACTGATTCAAATGAATGTGAATGGGGTTCTTTACATGACTCTGATGAGGATTCTTTAGAAGATAAAAGAGTTGACGAAGATCCATGGATCAAGACCTTTTGGGATCCAAATATTGAAGAAACTTCAAGAACATATAAGTCACCTCCCGAACCTGATTACGAAGAGGATATTAATGACAATGACTTGGATTCCTCCATATTTACCCTAACTAACGCATCATATGACCTCAATATCATTGATGAATTCATGCCAATTATTCACCTCGAACTCATTGACTAGAACCAACAAATCCCCAACAACTTGACATTTTCCAAAATGATGATGCAATCATAGACTTTCTTGAATTACGGGATGACATACCAAGCAGGGATCCCAAGATTGGATTCGCTATTGAACTTAACAACGCGACTTACTTTGGAGAGAATGCCGAATGTTTCAGTCACAAAAATATTATGATCAAAACAGGATCCTAAAGTGAAAACCACATTGTGGCACTTTTTGACCCCAACATAGTAAAAACAAAGGATGCATCCAAAGGTGAAAACCTCTTTGAGGCACCTGAAGATGGAAGGTTTGACATTCTCCCCTTCAACACTAATCAAGAGAGATCATCTATTCTCATCGAAGAGACAAAAGAAGTTAATCTGGGGGCACCAAAAAATCCACACATAATACATCTAGTAGAATCCTTGACTCCAGCCGAAGATCCTGGTTTTATTGAGTTCTTTCAAAATCAACAAATCAATTTTGCATGACCCTATGCAGACATGGCAAAGCTGGATCCAAAGCTAGTAATGCATCACTTGATACTAGTAGAAGGAGCCAAACTAGTAAAACAAAAGCTCAGAAAGATGCATCCTTAGATTGCATTGTTAGTAAAAGAAGAACTCAAGAAGCTAATAGATGTTGGTTTCATTAGACCAATTGATTATGTAGAATGGATATCCAACATTGTACTAGTGGCAAAACCAACTGGGGGCATCCATATCTGTGTGAATTTTAGATATCTAAGCAAAGCATGTCCTAAGGACAACTTCCCTCTTCCAAACATTGATATGATTATAGACCTCACAATAGGACATGCAATGCTATCACTCATGGATTGTTTTTAAGGATACAACCAAATAAAGATTGCTCTAGAGGATCAACATAAGATAGTTTTTACATGCTCATGGGGTACATATTGTTGGAATGTGATGTCATTCGGTCTTAAGAATGCAGGTGCCACATATCAAAGGGCAATGACTACAATATTCCAAGACATGATGCATACACTCATGGAAGATTATGTAGATGATTTACTAGCTAAATCATTAACAAGAGAGGGTAACCTCACAGTGTTGGACACAATTTTCACAATAATAGAACAATATAATGTCCACCTCAATCCAAAGAAGTGTGTTTTTGGAGTAACCTCTGGGAAGCTCCTAGGATACATTGCCTCAAATAAAGGAATTGAGGTTGATACCGCAAAGGTAAAACCAATCATGGAAATGCCACCTCCCAAGAATATTAGTAAGTTGAGGATATTACAAGGAAGTCTACAACCAATCCATTAGTTCATTACACAATTGGTCGATAAATGCCATCCCTCCACACATTTGCTCCATAAGAATGTTTCTTTAAAATGGGAAGGGAGTTGCCAACAAGCGTTTTATCAGCTCAAGGATTGCTTGATGATGCCACCATTGCTAACACCACCATCTCTAGATAGGCCTTTGTTACTATACATATCAGCTACAACTACAACCTTAGGTGTATTACTAGCACAACATAATGCCAAAAGAAAAGAATGTGCAATATACTACATTTCTAGAACACTGGCAGGGTATGAACTCAATTATACCCCTATTGAATGAGCTTGCCTAGCAGTGATTTTAGCAACAATCAAATTGAGGCATTACTCACTTACACACAAGATACAACTCATTTCCAAGATCGGTCCACTCAAGTACCTACTCAGTAAAGTGGCACTCACAGGTTGTCTACCAAAATGAGTTATGCTTCTTGACAAATTTGACTTCGAGTATGTGGACTGAAAAGCAATTAAAGGGAAAGTCATTGCAGATCATTTGGCCAAATAGCCACTCATAGGAGACCATCAGCTCATCTCAAATTTTCGAGATGACGAAATATTCATAGTCATGCCAACACAACAATGTAAGCTATATTTTGATGGATCATACACCAAGCATGGTTTAGGGGCTAGCATTCTTTTTATCACTCCTCAAGGTGATATCATTCCCAAATCATATAGGCTCACATTCCCATCATGAATAAAATAACAAAGTATAAAGCTTTGAGCACCGGACTAAAAATGGTTGTACAATGGAACTTAAAGGAGCTACAAGTCTATGGCGATTCACAACTAGTAATTCGACAGGTCAATGATGAATACCAAACTAAGGATGATAAGCTCATGCCTTACAAATAAATGGTTGATAGTTTCAAAGAATTATTCATAGCTATCACTTTTGAGTAGATTCCTCAAGATCATAACAAAGTTGCAAATGCAATGGCTACAATAGCCTCTCTCCTTGATCTTCCACAAAACTCAACACGCTATGAGTTCTTAGTTGAACAACTTTGGATCCCCACTTATGATATCCCGGAATCCAAGATGGTATGTCAACTTATCGGTCTTGATTCCCCATGGTATGGTGAGTTTTATGGTTACCTACACGATCAAATCCTTCCACCAAACTAATCACACAATCAATGAAAAACTTTCATACGCCAATCCGTCTGATACACTATCATTGTCGAAACCCTATACCGACGAAGTCTCAATGGTACTCTCCTTCGATGTTTAGAGCAAGGTGAGGTGATCATAACTTTAGAAGAAGTACATGAAGGTATCTGTGGGGCTCATTCAAGTGGCCTTTCATTAGCTAAAAAAATCATGCGGGCAGGATAGTATTGGCCCTTCATGGAGAAAGATCCATATTACTTTGTTAGAAAATGCAAGAAGTGTCAAGTTCACGAAGATTTGATACATTCACCAGCGGAAGAACTGCAACCCATCGCAATACCATGGTCCTTTTGTTAGTCAGAACTTGACCTTGTGGGTAAAATCCATCCATCTTCCTCCAATGGTCACAAATTCATCATTACCACCATGAAATATTTCTCAAAGTGGATCGAGGTTGTTCCACTTACCCAAGTAACTAGCAAGCATATCACTTCATTTATCCTAAATTACATGATCTGTCAGTATGGTGTACCCACGTCCATCATCAAATATTATGGGCTTCCCCTAAAAAATCAGGATGTTCATGAACTCTATGAGAAGTTGCATATCCAACATCGTTTCTCCACCCCATATTACCCATAAGGAAATGGTCAAGCAGAAGCCTCAAACAATAACATATTGAGGATCCTAAATAAATAGTCAATGATGAGGGTCGTGATTGGCACATTTGTTCGAATCCAACACTATGGGCATTTTGAACTAGCATTTGAACCCCTATAGGCGCAACCCCATACTCACTTGTATATATAGCAGAGGTCATCCTGCCTATTGAAGTTGAATTACCATCCTTATGGGTCTCCTTGCATAATCTGATAAATGATGGAGAGTATCGAGTCTCATGTCTTCAGAACTCAGAACTACTTGATGAGAAGCGACAAGTTGCCTACAATCACCTAAAAGCATATCAACAACGCATAAGCAAAAGCTATAATCATAGAGTCAAACCTCACATATTTGAGGTAGGAGATCTTGTTCTCAGAGAAAATCCCCACAATCAAGCAAATAGAGAACACTGAGGCAAATTTGAATACAATTAGCTGGGTCCATATGTCATCACTGCAGTCTTTGGGTTTAGGGCATATCAGTTAGCAACTTCAGAAGGAGAACCATTGACAGATCTAATCAATAGTATGCATCTCAAAAAAATTCATACATAAGTTGTGCATAGCATCAGGCGCATCAAATTTCAAAAAGATAAAAAACATTCAGAAAAAGTCTTGAACAAAGTACAAAAATAATAAAATGAAAAAATTAAGAAAATAGTAAAGAAAAATCATTCATCCAAACTGTGAAAATCACTTCGGTGGTGCCTTGGATAAGTACAATGGTGAAAACCTAGTAAACATGTGCCATTCGTAAAGGTTGCGGCTCTATTGTCTTTCAGACTTGTTGCGATCACATCCACTGCATCCACTCATACATCATATATATCATGGCTTGTTATTGATCTAAAATCAGGGTTATTACCTCGTGAATCCCGCATCATGCTTTCAACCTAACACCTGATTGGGGGAAAAATTTTACTATATGATGGGAGTGGGTTCTCAATAGTGGTGATTCGCTGAGTTAATCATTTGGAAAATGTCCTGAAATTATCCCAAAAACATTCATAAAATCTAAAAAATACCAAAAATGTTCAGAAAATATCCTACAGAAAAAGCAAAAACATTCAAAACAAAACAAACACCCAAAAACATTAGAAAACATAAAAAATCAATCAAAAACATTGCAATACACTTCTTCATTGTACATAAACATCGAGCCAGATGCAAAACAACATTTGAGCTACCTACAAAATGACCAACTATCAGATCAATAAACAAACAAACAAACATCTGATCAACACATACATGAAACCATCTTAAAATAGAATGCATCCTTCCTTCAAAACAAGATATGGTGACATATCTCTTTGACAAGAAGATTTTGTTTGGTTGATAAGCACTTGGTCATATTATTTCTTTATATATCAAGTTCCTATGCTACTCCAAGATATCCACAAGTGATTAGAGTAGCCAAGATGGTTCATGATATTTTTTTCTTTATTTTCTATCTACAGATTATTCCAATGAAGTTCTAGGGCACATAATAATGGTGTCTACGTGGGAAGTTCACTAAGCTACCAGATCCTATGCAAAAATTAAAGTCATGGATCACTGTAGCTTATTGACTACGACATATACCTCAACCATATGCATATGAACCAGAATGGAGGGGAACTTTTCTTGTCTGTCGTGTTTGTTTATAGGTGCAACATTCAACCTTGGTTTCTAATACCTTGGCCAAGATCGGTATTACCACGCTCAATGAGGAAATAAAGTATTATGAATAGGCCATGGATCGCCATTTCATCTCATCTATTTATATTGCATTACGTTGCATACTGCTCATCCATTTGTTCATACATTCATTGCACATATCTTTTGTACGCATGCATATAGGATTGAATAAGGTTGCTATGAGAAAGCTACAACAAATCCTAACGAGTACTTTGATACACATCACTCATCTTACATTTAGGCTCATTTTCATTAGTGCATTGCATCTCCTCATTCATCTATCATTTAAGATGATTACTATTATCCTATTTCATCATTATCATTAATTTTATTTTACATCATTATATATCTATCATTACATTACATTGGATCGTTTCACATCATTTTCATTTCATTTATCATTATCCACATCATTATCATATATTTCTCATATTATCACGTTATCCTTATCATGTCCACATCATTTTCATATATTTATCATTACCTATCATCAAACATATCATTACATTACATTGGATCATTCCACATCATTTTCATTTCATTTATCATTACATTGTTATTGTTTCATCATCAAACAAAATCACATTATCATTATCATATATATCATTTATCATCACGTCATTTTCATTTCATTTATCATCACATCATTATATAACATCATTGCTAAATCATTTATTATACATCATTTATCATCACATCAGTTTCATATCATTTATCATCAAATCATTTTCATATCATTTATCATTCATCTATCATATTGTCACATTATCCTTATCATTTCCAACTCATCACTATCATATATTTATCATTTACAACTCCTCAAATCATTTTCATCATTATATCATACATCATTATTACATCACATCATTATATATAACATCATTTTACATTCTACCATTATCAGTAATCATATCATTATATTGCATTAACCCATTTTAAATCATTTTAACACATCATTAACATTTCACGTCTTAATAACATCATACATACATAAAGAAATCATCTGTATCATAAAATCAATACATGAGCATCCATCCATAAACATGTAATATATCAAAACCACTTGCATACATTATCCACATATACATACATCATCGTTTATAAAGTCATCATGAAAAAAATCATCATCATAGAGCATCATAAAAACATATAAAATTCATCACATAACATGCATATCACATCAATAAACTCACATGCATCATGTATACACAATAAATCACCATAAACAACATCTCATATCACTGCCGCCAAAAAGAAGATCTCATCATATATCTCTCATCAAAATAAAGTACATATGGATCAGAGTACAATCATGTCAATAATATCGACTACCAAGAGCCATCCAAATATCAGTAAGTAACAATGTAAGAATGTCAAAATACACATCAAGCAACACTCTAACCGGATGTAGAAGGACCGCAACCATCACCACCTCGCTGAGGAGGACCCATAACACCCCTACTACTCTGACCCCTCTTTGAGTGCTTTGATCTAGCCTACCGCATCTATGAATAACTCATATCCCGTTGACTGTTGGGCACTACCTGCTCATACAACCCCTGCCAGTAGTCAATCTATGCCCTAGCCCGTCGTATCTCTCTCATCACCTCACTTGTAGGGCCCTATCCCTAAACTCCCTCCAACACTCAGATCATGTCCCATGCCTGTCTCAGTCTGTCCACCACATCATCTCTCTCCCTCAAAACTGTAGTGGTCTTGGCCCCTCGGGAAAATATTTGCACATCCCGGGTGGCAATCTCTGCATCCCTATCATCTAATTATGCTTATAGGTCATGAATCCTATTATCTATGGTGGTAAGTCGAGTTTGTAACCACACTATCATAACCTCGCACAGGTCTCCCTGTCCTCCCCCACCCATCTCTGTAAATCCTGCACCTATATCTCCCCCCATATCTGCACCTGCTCCTCCCTCACCCTCCAATCTCCCCTCTGCTACTGTTGGTACCTGTCTAGGTGGATCCTGTATCTATCTCATTGGGTGCCCACCTCTACCCCTCATAAAACCCCTACAACCTCCCCTACCCACATCTCCACCTCCTCCCCCATCTGCACCTCCTCCACCATCTCCACCTCCACCTCCACCTCCCCCTCCCCCATCTAATCTCCTCCTCCTCCTCCTCCTGGTGCCCGATCATCCTCAAAAGGTGGCAATGGATCTACAAGATCTGAAATGTTTGGAAAGGGATGCACTATAAGTGTAGACTTATACAAATGACCATATTCCTAAATGAATATTTAATATTCATTTTATTCTAATTCCTCTATTTAGTTAAATCTAATTTAATTAAATCACCCACATTCTTCTATTTAATTAAATAAATTATTCAATTTATTTATTTAAATTCACTTAAGCCCTTTATATCATTTAATTGAATAAATCATTTTATTTAATTAAATCCCTTCTCTCTACTTTTTAATTAAATTTACATTTAATTAAATAGTTCCCCCCAATTAAATAAATTTAATTTATTTAAATCCCCAATTTGCAACCAAATTGAAATAAAACAATTTATTTTAATTAAATCCTATTATCCCTCATCCACTTGCATTTTCCTACATCTCCCACTTGCATCCTAACCCTCTTCCTAATTTCTTCTAAAATCCATCTAATCCTAATCAATTAACCTAAACCCTTCAATTATCCCCTTTCCCTAAATTTGAGGAGGTCACTTCTCAAATTTGGAGTAAAGTCTTCAAAAGGCATTAAAGCCTTTATGCCTTCAACAAGCTAACTTGTTGAATACCCCCAAATTTGGAAGGACTCTTACAAATTTTTCCCCAAAGTCTTAAAACCATTAATGGTTAACTAACCCTTAGTGGCATGGTTAACTAACCCTTAGTGGCATGGTTAGAGACTTTTTGCCTAGCTTAACCCTCTTCTAACCCAGGGGTCTCATCAAGCATTCATTGCTTTGACCATGGTTATCCCTTTAACCTTTGCACAAGAGTTTATCCTTTGGGTAAAAGCTTTATCCATTGGATAACCCTAACCTAACCTTAACCCTTACCTTCTAAGGTAACATGAGGTCTTCTCAAGCATTTAATGCTTCTTACCTCTCCTCTCAAGCAGTCTTATGCTGGCAATTGTCACCACTTCATTGGTGGAAATTGTAAACATGGATTGATAACTTTCAATTCTGACCCTTGATAAACTCCTCCAATCTTGACCATCCATTGCCCTATTTTTCCTATAAATAGAGCCTTCATTTATCCATTTTTTATATCCAAGCTTTTAGTATCTCATTTATGCTCAATTTTATCAATACATCTAGCCTCTCTTTGTAATAGGAATTAATCTAATAAACATTTTAGAGTATTCTATTATCATTAGTTTAAATCATTAACTAATATATCATGTTAGGTTAGCATTGTTACTAACCTTGTCATCTTATCATCTAGTTTAACTCATTTGTAGAATCATGCATAAATAGGATGCATTTCATGTTAAAATCAATCTAAAGCATCCCTCGTTCTTGCATTCATCATCCCTAAGTCACTTTGCTCAGTGATTTGAGAGAAAAAGCATTGGCTTGAGGGATCTTGTGAGATAGAGAACCATGGAACCTACCTTGGGAAGTTGAGTCATTCCTCATGACTCCATAACTTGTACCAAGACGTCCTGTGGGTGTGTGGACAAGCCCTTTAAACATCATTTTTCACATTTTGAGTTTCATAGCCCCGCTTTTCCCGCATACATTTTTGACACCCACTATGGGGCATAACCCTATTAATCAATTCGGTTTCTGAATCTAACCACTTTTACAGGTACGGGAGAAATAAGAATCAATGCATGGGGAACATCCCTTAGCGCATCTGGTTAACATTCCAGCGCATCCGGCTCACTGTTCGGTGCGTGGGACTTATTTCCTAGCGCATGCAAACCATCCCTTAGCGCATAGAATTTTTAACATTTTTCTTGTAGGTCTCAGTGCGGGAACTTAACAGAGCAGTGCATTTGGAAAATAGTACATCGCTTTTGGTCTGTCTGATAGCGCAACCCAGTTATCTTGTAGCACATACAATCGTTTCTGTAGCGCATCACAGACAGAAGGCAAAAACAATTAATTTATAACCGAGATTAAATCTAGACTTGTAGAAGTCCACAAGAGCCAATGTTTTCTAACTGTTTTAATTGATATTTTGCAAGATTTATGACAATTTCTTGCAGGTTGGAGCTTAGTTTTATTTTAAGAGTTACAATAGTTTAATTTTTTTTACTAACTTAGCTAAGTTAGTTAAAATTTAAAGTTTTTTAATTCTTGTTTGGATAAAATTGAACTCATCTATATTTTGGACAAATAAAAAGAACAACAAAAACATCTTTCTTGCTTTTTTAGGAGATTTTTTAAAATTTTGGGCTCTAAAAAGAACAAGACAATCTTTCTATTTTGCAAACAAAGAGCTTTAAAAAGAACCTCACCATCCTTTGGTGCATAAAATGATCAATTTAAATTTTTGCAAGGAAAAAGAACCACACTTATTTAAATTTTGTTTCAAGTTAAAGAGGGAAGATCTTCCCCTTTTGCCTATTTTATTTTGTTGATGCCAAATCAGAATTTTGCTTTGTTGACCAAGTTCCTTTTCTAGATCAAAAAATCAATTCTTTAAAGGGATAAAATAAACACCATGTTTTTGAGGAGCAATGTCTCCATATAAATTTTACCAAATCATTGCAATAAAAAGTTAAAAAGAACACTTGTTTGCTTTGCTGCGAAAGTGGAAGGAATATGCTCTCCCCTTAACTGGGTGATAAAAAAGCCAGACCACTCTTACGCTTTCAGTGTTTATTGCATTAAATCCTTTAGCAGGCTTGCCTTTCCAAGGGGTTGAAAAACTCTTAAAGCCATTCTTTGGCCAGTGTGAAGGGAACGACCTAAGTGGGAAACGACTTTGATGCCAAGTGTTCCAACCCACTATAATCAAAAGTGGAGGGTGACAAAAGTCCCTTTCAACTATTGCACGCAACGATTAGCCTTCCCTCAGTATCCTTGAGATACGTAAAACCTTTGTTCTAAAGGTTTGGAAGCCTCTTGAGGGAGTTTATCACTGACGACCGAATGGGAAGCCTGATTATGAACTTTAGCATAGAAAATTTGAGCCGAGTCAATATCTAAACATTTGTAATATCATAGTGCAAGGGTGGGGAAGAATCCGCCCCCAAGATCGCTCACCATATATCTCCCAAGATAAATACTCAATTGTGAAGCAATTCACTTTGGGTTAATTTCTAGCAAAAGGCAAAAAAATGGGTGCCCCCTAGGGGGTGACAAGGTTGTTTGAGCTGACGGAGTATCAAGACTAGTGGGCTATGATATTACTTATGACCCTTGAATAAAGAGTCTGACTAAATTGTATGTTATTGTATCTAAACCTGTTAAAACATTGGGGATTTGAACACATCCTCGCAGAACATACACTCATTGTTTAGACTAAGCAAAATGGTTGCTTCTTTTGTGTCATGCTTTCATTTATTACTTCAAAAAATCATCCATCATCATTGAAAACAAAAACCAAAAATTGTAGAAAAACCACCAAGTCAAACTATCAGGGCAGTTTAGCGCGTACGAGCAACTTCTTATCACGTAGAAACCATCCTTTAGTGCACTCGAACTTCACTTTAGCGCATTCATTCTGAACTTTAGCGCTTCATCAAAATCCAACACTATGAATTTAAACTTAGCGCTTTCTGGAAACATTCTGGCGCGTTGAAGCAACAACTTAGCGCGTGGGGATCAAGAATTAGCGCATAGAAACCAGCAGTTAGTTCATTGGCAGCCCATATTAGCACATAACCTTTTAGACTGAAACAAATTCGAAACAACCAGTTAGCACGTCATAGAGGGTAGCTTAGCGGGTGGAGTCTATTCTTTAGTGCATTGAGGAAATTCAGTAGCGGATTGCATTTCAGTCTTGGCGCGTAGCAAAAACTGAGAAAACAGGGGGGAAAACATATGCTATTTTTGAAAAATTTGAAAACAATTTAGGAAGCTTTCTTTCCTCAACTCGAACTTCATCAAACAGAGAATCAAAACAGAGTATCGAAAACTATTCCCAAAGCAAGTTCTCCGTAAAACAAAGTTGTCAAAATCTGAAAACTAGTAACAAAGATAAAACACATCTCTCCTATCAAAATTAGGAAACATCATCACAAGTATCAATAGGTCCTTCAATCAAACATACTTCTATCCAAAAACACACTTGTTTTAAACTCTAAGTTGTCAAATCGAGTTTCCATATCAGGAAAGCTCCTATTCCATATCATTTGACACGCTTTGTCATGAGGGGGCATCTAAACCTTCATTTGATAAAGTAAAACTTGAGTTTCCAAACATGATAACTAAATCCAAAACAAATCAAAGGAAACCACTGATCACTTTTGCATGACTAATCCTCATATTATGAGAAGAAAGAGTATTTATCATAACACTAAGTTAAGGAAACAACAACCCAATTCTCTGAAACTTGCCAAAAGGAACAAATTTTTATACATCAATCCCTAGCTCTTCAAATCTCATTGAACATTCCTCTGTCATATGCGCTTGTATCTTCAAGACAAAACAAACGAATTTGACAAAGAACCATTGAGGAGTAGAGCATTCTGTCAAAAATCAACATTCAGTCAATGCCTAAATCAAGGAGGAAAGATCAATTCGGCCTTTTTCCCTGAAGTGTGCATCACTCATGATATACCTCAATTTGAACCACCAACCCCTGAGCAAAACATCGAAGAGGAGTTCGTTCCCTTTGTTGTAGAAAGTTTCTACTAGATGCCCGTTGTCAATCGCTCTCAACAAAACAAACAAAGCAAAATGCAACCAGAGTCCAGCATGGATTGAAGATTATCAAATCCTTTTGAATGTCCAATTCTAGAGGACACCGAAATTTATGAGGAACTCCTCCAAGAGTGTCAAGAAAGCACTTCATTTCAAAAACTTGTGGAAAGACTCATGGAAAACAACAAAGAGAAATACCTACTCATGCTCACAAGCAAGGGAGTTAAACTCCCTGAAGACTTCGATACTGACATATTTAGAACAAGATCTCAACATTATGATTATCAAGAATGACAAAGAGAGGAGGAAGCACGTGACCCTGAACAAAACATACCTGAGCAAAATCTACCAGAATAGAATTTACCCGAGAAAAACATCCCTGAGCAAAACATACCCCTGCACACACCATTCCAGCTTAGAAACAATGCGAGGGAAGAACTCTTCCCTCGACAGGCACATGCACCTTTGATTTCTCTCGCTCAACAAATGCAAGACATGCAATAAGGGACAACAGTATGGTACTCCTTGACTGAAATTTGTCCTTATCCTTTTGACAGACGGTTAAACATGGTACCTTTTCCCCCAAACTCAGATATTCCCAAATTTGACAAATATGATGGGAAAAGTGATCCTCGTGATCATGTTCGGAAATTTTGTACCATGAGTCTTGAATTTGCCCATGATGACACCTATTTGATGAGGTTATTCCCAAGAAGCTTGAGAGGACAAATAATGGAATGGTTATCCAAAATCACATCTCCAGTCAGATCATTTGATGAATTAGTCAACAAATTCATAACTCAATATTCCTACAACATTCAACATGATATCACTATGCTAGATGTCTGTAATACCAAATGGAAAAACAATGAAACATTCATGGTATTCCTTCAACGTTGGCGACGTATGGTTTCGAGATATCCTCGAGATGTGCCCGAAAAGGAAAAGATGGAAATTTTTATCGACAACTTGAATAGTGAGATGAGTTACATACTCAAACTTCAATGCATACCATCTTTTGCCAAATTGATTGAAAATGGCATCCAAGTAGAGGAGGCATGTGTCAAGAAAGGAACATTGAAATTCTTCAAAGAAGGAACAAATTCATCCAACTACAACAACCCAAACAACAACAACTTAGACAAATCCAGATTCTGGACCAGAAACAAAAACACTGGAAATGAAGGAGGAAACAAATCAAATGATGCAAAATCCAAGCAACTAGTGCTAGCATTATCAGGTAATCATCTGGCTACAAAATCCAAAAGGTGCTAACCAAGGCACTAACACTTATGCACCAAATACCAATCAAGATCATCTCAACGCAAACAACACCAATCGAGGACCTAATACAAACTCACAAGGTAACACCAACAACTTTCCAAAACATATTTACACACCACTAGGGCAATCATTGGAGTCAGCATTCAGAGAACTCCTGGCAAACATAATTATCTCCTTACCAGCGATCAACAACTTTGAACCACAAATCAAACCACCTTGGTGGAATGACTCACACTTTTGTGATTGTCATTGCAAAAAAGGTCATCAAACAGATGATTGCATGAGACTGAAAAACATTGTTCAAGACATGATTGATAGAGGAGATTTAACAGTCGATGGTCTCAAGATAAATGGTGACCATGGAGCATTTAAGAATCCTCTTCCAAACTACAACAAGGATGGAGCTTCAACCTCAAATGATACACATGGAGCTCAGATAAATCACATATACAATAACACCATCAATCATATATCAGCCAAGGACAATCAAGGAAACGTCATTACAATCAAAGACAAGCGTGAACATGAATCCGTCAATGTACCAACTAGAGATCAAAAATATGTCTTGAAGGGGCATACGTCAACAATAAACACCATACCCAAAATTCAATATGATCTAGTCAGTCAACTGCGCAAAAATCCTGCTCAAATATCTATACTGGAGTTGCTAAAACTATCCCCAAAACAAAAAGACATCTTGGAACAAGCACTATTGGAAACAAATGTACCTCAAGATCTGGATGCTAATAAATTCCAAGCCATGGTGGCTCACATGAAAGGGCCTCATAACCTTACCTTTTCTGAGCATGAAAATAGCTCATTAAGCCATCCTCACAATACTCCACTCCACATTGAAGTCTTGATCTACAAGCATCGAGTCAAAAGAGTATTAATAGATGGAGGAGCTGGACTCAATATTTGAACCTTGAAACTTATCCGTGCATTAGGCTTCTCTGAGCAATCTATTGATCCACGCAAAAAGATCACTATCAAAGCATATGATGATGAAGAAAGATCATCCAAAGGAACAATAATGTTACCAGTTCAAGTAGGACCAATACAAAAGGACACTATGTGCCAAGTCTTAGACATAGATCTCAAAATTAATATCTTATTGGGTCGACCTTGGATACATGAAATGCAAGCAGTACCTTCTACTTATCACCAGTGTGTTAAGTTCCCCTACAATGGACAAGAGATTTCTATATCAGCAGATCATAACCCATTTCAACATCTTAATGCTATGGGGGTAGCCCAAGACAGCTTGGTTCCACATAATAAAGAAAAACAAAGTTCCTCAGCACCAACTATTCAGCAAGAAAAGTCTAAATCACTATCTATGGATTTCAAGCAGAAAATGAAATTCAAAGAGAAAGGCATGGGAGAATACTCTTTGAAACCTTTGTGTTTAGCCAACTTACCAGCATCGCCTAAATCTCATGGATGACCTACAACATCAGCACATCAAGCAACACAACCCATCACCAAGTTTGATGGCAAATTTATCCAACTAGGCACTCTAGCACATGAATTAGAGGAAAAAGACATCCTTAGTTGGCTATACAAGGACGAGGAAGAAGACAAAGCGACTACTATGGAGGTAGCTATACTAACACACCTGTATGGAAAAGGATACTTAATCATGCAACAAACGGGATACAATGGCAAAGGACCTATCAGCAAGCATTAGGAAGGCGTCACAGAACCATTAGATCCTCCTTCACAATTCAGTAAAGACAAAAGAGGATTGGGCTATGAACAAACTCTACCACCTAGGAAGACACCAAGAAAATACCAAAAACCTCAGTGGAAGGCAAAGAAGAAATACAAGGAGGACTCATGGCAGGAAGCACTATTTGAATCAGCAGAGACAATGTGTAAAGAACGAGAATATCAAGAAAGAAAGCAACATCAAGGGAAGCCCATCAATCAAAAGAAGGAAGCATCTACTACCGAAGTACATCATGTTCAAGAACCAATGTCTGACAAAGAGGAATCAACTCCTGATAACATCATTCCTCCCGAAGGAGAGACAATACATGAACAAATGCAAAGAGTGGAAGCAGGATCTGATACAGAATCAGAGAAAACTATCAGACTTGTATCAATCATCAAAGACTTGTTTTCACCCTACAACATACCCGTCCACGACACTGCCAGAATTTGGGATAATACCTTTGAGACTGATTCAAATGACTATGAATAGGGCATTTGTTCTAATGTTACTGAAGATATTGCTGCAAATGACAGTCATACACCTATCCCTCAAGAAGAACACGACACAGAACCTAGACTACTTGAATTTGGTCCACATAATATCTATGACGCCAAAGAAAACGAGCAACGACATTACGAGCAAGTCTACATAGAAGAAGATACCATCAAAGACCTCAATGAAATCCTTAACTTATTTAATATCCTGACCAACCACGATGATACCTCCATCCTAACACTTACAACAGCTGAACTTGATCCACCCAATGATTCTTTACCACTTATCTTTCTTGACCTCATAGACTGGGACGAACCTTAAAATCATGACATACCAATTTTCTCGAATGATGAATCCATTATCCATTACTTGTGTATCATTAACCCAGAAATAGACTCTACCAGTGAATAAAGTAACAACATCTGCAATCAGGGGAGTACCAAGTCTCTCAGTCACAAAAATGAACAAAATAAAGGATCTACTGCTGAAAACCAGTCAATGGTAGCAATAGATCACAAAAAAGTAAAAACAAAGGACGCATCTGAAGGTTAAAACCTTTTTAAGGCACCTAAAGATGGGAGACTTGACACTCTTCCTGAACATTATCAGGAGCGATTACCCATATTTATTGAACCCACTTAATCAATCAACATTGGTACAACATAAGTAGCAAAAAACATACACCTTGCAAAATCTTTGACAGAGGAAGAAAAATAAGAGTTTATCCATTTTTTCAAAGAAAAGAAAATCAAATTTGCTTGGTCATATGCAGATATGCCCGGGATTGATCCACAATTAATCATGCATCACTTGTCCATTGCTCCAAGAGCTAAGCCAGTCAAGCAAAAATTGAGAAAGATGAATCCACATGTAGCACTCATGGTCAAAGCTGAGCTGAAGAAACTATTAGACATCAGATTTATTCGACCTATCAACTATGCTGAATGGATTTCCAACATCGTACCAGTATCTAAACCAGATGGCAGCATCAGGATTTGCACCAACTTTAGAGATGTCAACAAAGCCTGTCCAAAGGATGACTTTCTTTTCCCAGCATCGACATAATTGTAGACCTCACAGTAGGCCATGCAATGCTATCACTAATGGACATTTTTTTTGGGCTATAATCAAATCAAGATAGCCCCAGAGGATCAAGATAGAACAACGTTTACTTGTCCTTGGGGAACATATTGTTGGAATGTCATGCCATTTGGCCTAAAGAATGCAGAGGCAACTTATCAATGAGCAATGACAACAATCTTTCATGACATGATGCATACCTTCATGCAAGACTATGTGGATGATTTACTAGCTAAATCATTTATCCGGGCAGAACATCTAAGCATCTTAGAAAAGATTTTTGACAGATTGGAGAAATTCCAAGTCAGGCTCAACCCTAAGAAGTGTGTCTTCGGGGTAACATTAGGCAAATTACTAGTCTACATAGTTTCAACAAAGGGTATTGAAGTGGATATAGCAAAGGTACAAGCCATAATGGAGATGCCATCACCAAAGAACATCAACTAGCTCAGATCTCTACAAGGACGACTCTAGTCAATCAGGCGATTCATCGCTCAACTAGCAGATAAAATTCTACCATTCAACCATTTGCTACATAAAAATGTACCATTCAAATAGGAA
Source organism: Cryptomeria japonica (assembly GCF_030272615.1). Classification (NCBI taxonomy): domain Eukaryota; kingdom Viridiplantae; phylum Streptophyta; class Pinopsida; order Cupressales; family Cupressaceae; genus Cryptomeria; species Cryptomeria japonica. Next base: position 217,442,693 of record NC_081414.1, on the reverse strand, counting down.
GCCAAATGTGAAGAATCATTCTATCAAATCAAGCAGTATCTAATGAACCCACCAGTTCTAGTACCGCCAATAGCAGGGAAGCCACTCATTCTCTACATTTCAACAACAAATATATCACTGGGGACATTATTAGCACAAGAAGATCAACAAGGCAAGGAACGAGCTATCTATTACATCAGCAAGACATTAAACAGATATGAACTCAACTATACATTCATTGAGAAGGCTTGTCTAACAGTGGTATTTGCTTCTCAAAAGTTCCGGCATTACATGCTAGCTCACACAATTAAGCTAGTCGCAAAAATTGATCCTCTCAAATATTTGCTTAGCAAAGCAACTCTTACAGGTAGATTGGCTAAATGGGTCATGATTCTCAGTGAATTTGATATCCACTACACCGAGCAACGAGCTATCAAGGGACAAGCAATTGCAGATCAACTAGCTGAAGCACCGCTACCGAGAAAACAACCAATGGAGATCGAATTTCCAGACAGGGATATTCTTTCTATTTCTACCAAACAATGGACCCTATACTTTGATGGATCATATACTCAACATGGCTCAGGTGCTGGCATTTTGTTCATCACTCCTAACAGGCACACCATACCCAGATCATATAGACTAATGTTTCCATGCACAAATAACATTACTGAATATGAGGCACTAGTTACAAGCATCAAAATGGTTGTGGAATGGAGAATCACAAAATTAAGTCTATGGAGATTCACAACTAGTCATCAATCAAATCAACAATGACTATCGGATGAAGGACGACAAGCTGCTACCATACAAATGAATGGTGGATGATTTCAAACAATATTTTGTACACATCACCTTCAAGCAAATACCAAGGTTGGATAACAGAGCAGCTGATGCAATGGGTACTATCGCTTTACTACTGCAAATTCAAGAGCAATAGAGTCGTTACGAGTGTCTGGTAGAGCAACTGTTCTCCCCAGCCTATGACCATTCTGATTCCCATGTTATCTATGCCTTGACCGGTTCTGACTCTCCATTATACGGGTCGATATATGACTATCTTAAAAACAATATCCTACCCATTGACCTATCCCGAAACCAAAAGCGCAACTTTATCCGGCAAGCTGCCCGTTATGCTCTCACTGCTGATACTCTGTACCGTCGAGGTCTAGATGGTACTCTTCTTTGTTGCCTTGATCGTAATGAATCTAACTCTGCTTTACAAGAGCTTCACGAAGGTATCTGTGTCACACATTCAAGTGGTCCTACTCTTTCTAAAAAACTTCTGAGAATGGGATATTACTGGCTAACGATGGAAAAATACTCTTACCATTTTGCAAAGAAGTGTCCTAAATGCCAAATCCATGACAATCTTATACATGCACCAGCACAAGAACTGCAGCCATTCACAACATCCTGGCCCTTTTGCCAGTGGGGACTGGACTTAGTTGGCAAAATACATCTTGCATCTTCAAATGGACACAAGTTCATTATTACTGCAACAAAATATTTTACCAAATGGATTGAAGTGGTCCCCATGACCACAGTGACTGAGAAACAAATTGCCTCTTTTATCCTTAATTATCTAATATGCAGATATGGCATTCCAAGTTCCATCATCACAGATAATGGACGATCTTTCAAGAACCAAGATGTGCGAGAACTATGTGAAAAATTCAAAATTCAACATCGTTTCTCTACACCTTACTACCCACAGGGGATGGTTAGGCAGAAGCATCCAACAAAACAATATTGAAAATCTTAAAGAAAACAGTAAATGATGCAGGCAAAGATTGGCATGTACAAATCAATCCAGCACTTTGGGCACACAGAACTAGCATCCACACACCTAGAAGAGCTACACCATATTCATTGGTATATGGATCATAAGCAATTTTACCCCTAGAGGTAGAAATTCCATCTCTCAGAGTCTCTTTGAAAGGCCTCATTCCAGATGAAGAGTATCAAGTCAACTGACTGCAAGAGCTAGAACTTCTCAATGAAAGACACCAACATGCCTACACTCACCTCAAAGCATATCAACAATGCATGTGCAGAGGCTACAACCACACGGTCATTCCCAAAAATTTTAAAATTGGTGATTTAGTACTCAAGGAAAATCCTAGAAATCAACAAGATCAGGAAAAGAAAGGGAAATTTGAACCTAACTAGTTAGGTCCCTATGCCATCATATCAACCTATGGAGCAGGTGCTTATCAGCTAACAACTTTAGAAGGAGATGTGCTCGATGAACCAACTAACAACATCCATCTGAAGAAATACTACACTTGAGTAGTCTAATGCACGGAAAAGTCGAAAATATCAAAAAATAAAAAAAATATCAAAAATCAAGAAAAAGCAAATAAAAAAGTACAATAAAAGCAACTGGTGAAAACCTGGCAACAGGCGCTACTACGAAGGGAAAGCTCCTCTATCTATCTTTACTAACAAGTTATTATATCCACAGTCCAGCACTATCGACCATCGCCTGGCATTTTATCGCATTATCCAGGACATACTTAGCGTAGTCACTATCCTAGTTTATCCACATATCCTTTCATCGTATCCCACCATGGCTTGGTAATCACTATACATATCCACATTAAGAGGAAAACTTAGCTAGGGGCAGCATTGATCAAAATTTCGTCTTCAATCAAAACTTGCAGCAAACTCAGAACATCCTATCCAACAAACAAATCAATAATCACAAAAACAAACATTGATCACTTAAAAGGATTCACAAAACATGATGGATGATTTTTTGAAGTATCAAAAGTTTGCATCTTGCATGAAGTTTTGACTATTTTTGCGCTTGAACTTTTTGAACTATTGAATCCTCTACATTTTCTCAACGATGCATCAAGCTAGAGAAAGTCATGGGGACTCCAATATTTTTTAGTTTTATGTCTATGAGGAGATCACTTGTACTGTGCAAATACTTGTCTCGAGATGTGATTCACAACATATCACTGAAGATATGATTCCACTTTTGCGCATACAAATGGTTTAATCTTATATGTTTATGCACAATTCGCACTCAGGTCGTCTTGGTTCAATTATACCTTGACGCTTGTGCTATCTTGCAAAATAAAAAACCATGTAAATTTTTCTCAGGTCATTATGGTTCAATTATACCATTATGCTTGTATAAATTTTCAACATATCCCAACAAATCAATGCTCAATGATGATACCTACAAAAAAAGCAAAAACATGTGACTATACAGAGATTACAAAATGGAAGAATGAGGATGCTCAAATTAGTTGCATATCATTTACAATTAGTTGCATATCATTTTAAAATTAGTTGCATATGATTTTAAAATTAGTTGCATATCATTTTACAATTAGGTTGCACATCATTTTTAATCTTGCATTTAGTTGCACATCATTATCATATCATACATCTCATTTTCAAGATACATCTCACAACATATCATATCATACATCTCATTTTCAAGATACATCTCACATCATATCATATCATACATCTCATTTTCAAGATACATCTCACAACATATCACATCATACATCTCATTTTCAAGATACATCTCACATCATATCATAACATACATCTCATTTTCAAGATACATCTCACAACATATCACATCATACATCTCATTTTCAAGATACATCTCACAACATATCACATCATACATCTCATTTTCAAGATACATCTCACAACATATCACATCATACATCTCATTTTCAAGATACATCTCACAACATATCATATCATACATCTCATTTTCAAGATACATCTCACAACATATCATATCACACATTTCATTTTCAAGATACATCTCACAACATATCATATCATACATCTCATTTTCAAGATACATCTCATAACATCATGCATTAACACATCATATTCATCACATATCAAATCACATACATCTAAGCATTGCATCATCATCATAGAAACATCAAAATCATATAGAAAGCATCATCCATAACACATCACATGAGGATCAAGGAAAATGGTGTCAAATATATCTAAAAAATGATCAATGTGCAAAATATGTCATGTCTGTGCCAATACAACAAAATGATCAAAATACAATGGAGACAACGTCTCTTAGGTATGACTATCTCTTGAGGGTGACGATCTTGCAGCAGATGTCCCAACACCTGGAACTCTAGGTGGATCCTATCTAGTAGGCCCTGTCACGCCTCTGCTCTCTGTCCTCCACCCAGTCTCCCTGGATCAACTAGATCTCAGAACTGTAAAACTCGAAACTCGGCGCTCCCTGGGCACTGCATCCTCATAATGCCTCTAATAGTACTCTGCCTCCTTGGCTCTCAAAGCCACCTCTCTCAGGGTATCTCTCATTGATCCACCACAGCTCACCACACTGCTCTCTCCACCTGAATCCCTCTATCCCCACCATCACCACCCCTATCTCCTCTTCTCCCTTGATCTCCTCTCCCTCTATCCCCTCGTCGACCTCGGCCACCTCCTCTACCATTATCACCTCCACCATCCCCACCTCCCTCATCCAGCTCCTCTCCATCCTCTCCCCATCTCCCTAGTCTCTCGAGTTGCTCATCCTCATCATCGTCAAAAGCGGGAATCATCTCCGCTGGATTTGATATCCTAGCCACAACATGCACCGCAAACAGTGTGGCAAACTCCTCTGTCATCCCTGCATCCATTACCCCATAGGCGTAGTCCCATATCTGGCTAGCTAAGTGAAAGAACTCCTCAACCGCCACCGCGCTATCAATAGTGGGTCCCCACTCTGGTATATCATGTCTCCGTCGAGCATACAAGCATGCTCCCTATGGAATCCCCTGCTAACGACCATACTGTCGCAACACTTAGCTGTGTAGGAATCTCTCGATTACAAAGGGCATCTGCCCTATTAGAAATCGGGACATGTAGACATAGGGCATCTCCATCCCATCCTCTACCCATAGCTCACATTCCATGTACGGTCTCCAAATGACCATATAAATATCATCTAACACTCTCCTCCAATGCTCTAGTTTTCCCAGCTTATGCTGGATAACTATCCCTCTATATCCATATGCATATGCGCACCTAGCAGGCTTATCTTTGTCCGCAAGTGGCCTGGCTATAGCAATATGCTCCCATGCCCATATCTGTAGCAGTGTCACTCCAATGGATAGACTGTTGTACCCCAAGTAAACCACCTAATGTAGATCCCTGTATTAGTGGGCTAGCATAGCCGACCCCCATGCAAATCGACAACCCTGTGTCACCATGTCCTCCAAGACCAACCCCCATCCTATTGCCAGTCTCTTTGACCTATGGTCGGGACATAAGAAACCACCTATGAATCCTTCCAGCACTGATGGTAGAGGAGCGTAATCCAAATCAATGAACTCCTGCCAAGGGATCTCATATCTGCAAACCGTATCATCCTATAGAATCCAGTGAAGAGCCTTTGTCCTGCCCTCCTCCATCTGCTCATAAGGTAAAAGTGCACCTACCACGAGAATCTGCAAAATCTGATAGCAATCCTCAGGTGTCACTGTGATCTCACCTGTTGCCAAATGGAAGGTGTTGGTGTCACTATGCCACCTCTCGGCCAACGCTGTCAATAAACCCCGGTTAATGATAAACTGGGGCATCTCTAACAAAGAGGATAAACCACACCTCTCAATGATATCCCTGTCTGCCTGTGTATCAATGACCACGGTCTCAGAAATCACTCTCGCGACTGAACAACCCCAATGCGCTCCTGTCACAAACAAAACAAGTCCAACATCGATTTCCTTAGCAAATCAATTCATATCAAAATCAAATTCATATCAACTTGAAACATTGAAAATCTAATCAAGTTCCACATCATATCAAATCCATTTCCATATCAAATCATATCAACTTGTAAAACAACTCAAGTTCCACAATCACATCAACTTGTAACACAACTCAAGTTTTACATTCATATCAACTTGTAACACAACTCAAGTTTCACAATCACATCAACTTGTAAAACAACTCAAGTTCCACAATCATATCAGCTTGTAAAACAACTCAGGTTCCACATGTATATCAACTTGAAACAATGCATATCAAATCAAGTTCATATCAAACATCCATATCAAAATCCATATCATATCAAATCAACATCAGATCAACATCAACTTGAAACATTGCAAATCAAATCAAGTTATCTATCCAAAATCCATATTGAAGCTCATATTGGACAACTTATCAAAACAATGACAATAGACATGCAGACTGACAATTGGCACCCATCTCGACAAAACTGGCAAAAACCTACCTATTTTTCTTCATCCAAAATCCTACTTTACCCAAATTTTTCCGCTCATGCGCTAAACAATTTTATCTACGAGCTAGCTTGCACCTATGCGCTACCCTGTCCTATCGACACACCACTTCTTGGCTATGCACTATCCTACCTAGGCCCTATGCTATGAACCTAACCCTATGCGCTAGGTCATATCTATGCGCTATCTTATACTACCCATGCGAGCCCCTGCTAACCCTATGCGCTACCATTTTTCCCCTATGTGCTTCCCTGTGCCCCCGATGCACTAACCTATTTCTATGTGCTACCCTAACCCACCCATGCACTATCCTAATCTACCCAGATGCTACCCTACTTCATTAAATGCTACGCGCTATGCAACTTATTGTATGCGCTTTGGTTTTTACCCGACGCGCTAAACCGTTGAATCCGCGTGGAAAAATTCAAAAACATGCCTAAAAAATGACAAATCCAAAATAAAAAAGGGGTAAAAAAGGATGACTTACCGGTGGTCCATACGTGGCGGGCCTCCGATACCTCTGAACACGCTCGAATCGATGAGAAGCAAAAGGAATTGACATTTTGTCTTTTCTCCAAATGTCACTTTCTCCAAAGTCAACAAGCACAAATGAGGCAAAATAAATCACTTTTTACCTTCTTATAAGGTAAATGAAAATTAGGGTTGCGTGGACGAGCACGTAAATTGCTCGTATTCTCATTTCTAACCCGCACAAACATCATTATCCGGAGATGAAACAACTTATCACATTCAACATAGACAAAAATTTAAAATGCAATCAAATTTATCAAAACAAATCAAATTTTCAAATTTTTGATTCATCTCCCAAGGGGGCATTATCAACATCATTTATCAATTTTGGGGCATCGTTTATCAAATCTGGGGCACGACATGAGCATCTCGACACAACATCACACTGATCACAACCAAATCATGACAACACATCATTTTCTTTGAATCAACATGTGCACACACGCCACTTCAAAGAGGGGCAAAATGTAGATGTATAAAAATGACCATATTCCTAAATGAGTGTTAAATTTTCATTTTATTCTCATTCCTCTATTTAGTTAAATCTAATTTAATTAAATCACCCACATTCTTCTATTTAATTAAATATATTATTCAATTTATTTATTTAAATTCACTTAAGCCCTTTATATCATTTAATTGAATAAATCATTTTATTTAATTAAATCCCTTCTCTCTACTTTTTAATTAAATTTACATTTAATTAAATAGTTCCCCCCAATTAAATAAATCTAATTTATTTAAATCCCCAATTTGCAACCAAATTGAAATAAAACAATTTATTTTAATTAAATCCTATTATCCCTCATCCACTTGCATTTTCCTACATCTCCCACTTGCATCCTAACCCTCTTCCCAATTTCTTCTAAAATCCATCTAATCCTAATCAATTAACCTAAACCTTTCAATTATCCCCTTTCCCTAAATTTGAGGAGGTCACTTCTCAAATTTGGAGTAAAGTCTTCAAAAGGCATTAAAGCCTTTATGCCTTCAACAGGCTAACTTGTTGAATACCCCCAAATTTGGAAGGACTCTTACAAATTTGTCCCCAAAGTCTTCAAACCATTAATGGTTAACTAACCCTTAGTGGCACGGTTAGAGAATTTTTGCCTAACTTAACCCTCTTCTAACCCAGGGGTCTCATCAAGCATTCATTGCTTTGACCATGGTTATCCCTTTAACCTTTGCACAAGAGTTTATCCTTTGGGTAAAAGATTTATCCATTGGATAACCCTAACCTAACCTTAACCCTTACCTTCTAAGGTAACCATGAGGTCTTCTCAAGCATTTAATGCTTCTTACCTCTCCTCTCAAGCAGTCTTATGTTGACAATTGTCACCATTTCATTGGTGGAAATTGTAAACATGGATTGACAACTTTCAATCCTGACCCTTGATAAACTCCTCCAATCTTGACCATCCATTGCCCTATTTTTCCTATAAATAGAGCCCTCATTTATCCATTTTTATACATCCAAGCTTTTAGTATCTCATTTATGCTCAATTTTATCAATACATCTAGCCTCTCTTTGTAATAGTTATTAATCTAATAACTATTTTAGAGTATTTCTATTATCATTAGTTTAAATCATTAACTAGTATATCATGTTAGGATAGCATTGTTACTAACCTTGTCATCTTATCATCTAGTTTAACTCATTTGTAGAATCATGCATAAATAGGATGCATTTCATGTTAAAATCAATCTAAAGCATCCCTCGTTCTTGCATTCGTCATCCCTAAGTCACTTTACTCAGTGATATGAGAGCAAAGGCATTGGCTTGAGGGACCTTGTGAGATAGAGAACCATGGAACCTACCTTGGGAAGTTGAGTCATTCCTCATGACTCCATAACTTGCACCAAGAAGTCCTGTGGGTGTGTGGACAAACCCTTTGAACATCATTTTTCACATCTTGAGTTTCATAGCCCCGCTTTTCCCGCATACAGTAAGGTACTGTGTTTACTCATCAGTAACTCCTACATTGGTCACATCTACTCTGTATGGCCATGGCCTAGGCTGCAACCCATGAAACTCTACCAATACGTAATCATACGATAAAAAAGGACCCCACCGATATCTCTTGTGTACCAATAGAGCATACTCTCCTGAACCCCGTGACATACCTTGTGTCTGGCTTCACTGTCTCATCACACGACCTGGTAGATGTCTCTTGATAATGTAATGTGTGACCGATAAAAAACCGAGTAGAATACACATATGGAATCGCCTCCGCATCATCCTCCCACGACTCACAATCTAAGTATGGGCGTCACACCACTGAATCTAGATCATCTATAGCATGTCGCTAATAATCCATCTTCCCCAGCTGGGGTTGAGTCATCATCCCTCCATACATGTACACACAGGGTTGATCAATGGCCCTGAATCTCATGTATACTGGTCGAGTGACGAGAAAGTTCTCCCATGCCCAGATATGCAACAAATTGATCCCAACCCCTAGTGAAGTAATCTCATGATAGACCACATCATGTAAATCTTTATACAAGTGAGCTAAGACACATGGCCCCCATGCATATTGGGTACCCTCGTTGGCCATCTGCTTAATAACATGTCCCTAGTTGACAACCAACCCATGCAATCTCTAATCAGGGTATAATATTCCTCCAACAATCCCTAACAACGTTGTTGGCAATGGCTCATATAAATCTGCAATGTCCTCCCACGGGACTGACCTGTCATATACCTCCAACTCTGGGTAAGGGAAGATTCATTGTAGTGTTGCCTCCCCAACTACGCTGTCATATGTCACTAGCTCACCAGTGATAGGAATATGAAGGATCCTCTAGACGTCCTCCAACGTCACTGTCATTTCTCCCGTCGGGAGATGGAATGAACAGGTCTCGCCGTGCCATCACTCGACCAACACTGTTAGCAATCCACAATTCATCTGAATCATGGGTAAGTGCATCATATCGAACAATCCAATAGAACACACACAATCAATCTCTAGGTCTGTCAGCTGATCCCCTAGATGCTAAGTGGTAGGATACCTCTCTCGCGTCTGTAGTACACGAAAGTCCTCCAACATAATCAAAATGACAATGTCAACCTCTTTGCTATACACAATCTGCTACTACCTAGACTTCATCAGATACTTTTAATCAAGTATCTCAAGTCTCAATAGGTATCTCGACTCACCTACACCTAGACTATGACAAACATTTATATCAATTGCCTAGTCTCAATAGGTACACTGAATCTCGAACAATGCAACAACCAAGCCTAAACAACAAATTGACATCAACTGTCATCATCTTACAAGTAACTGGGGCAATCGACATTGACTATCCTAAAAACACTAACAAAAGTGTTAAAACCCCTATCACTAGAATTATAACAACCCAAAGGCACTAAACCATTTACACAAGAACACTAAACAATAATAAAAGCACTCAAACACCTTATAAAGGTGCTAAAATCAAGCAGTAGCGCTACATTGTGCACCACAAGCGCTAAAACTTACCCTCCCAGATGAACCCACAAAAGCACCAAAACTACTAAAATTAATAGCACTAATCCTACCCTACAATAGCACTATCTCAATGATAGCGCCACAACTACATGCCAAAAGCGCTATTGCGGAGCAAAAGTGCCACTTTGGGCGACAAAAGCACTAAAATAGGGTTTTAGCACCTTTGTTGTTCAAAATTTTTCCTTAGCTAAAACATGCCATAAATGAGCTCAAATGACAAAGGTTCAAACTGGACTTATCGAGGGTCCATAGTCAGCTGGCCATTGGTACCTCCAAATGCACTCAAAGCAGTGATCTGTGATCGAAAGCACCATCTTCTCTGCCACAATATGCTCCAAAAGGGTCGTTATTAGAGCGTTGGATCGTTAGGGAGGAGTGGGGAAATGAGACCAATTTTCCCCTTCTCGCCCTAATATACTCGGGCCAACCCTACCCTTGCTTCACCCCACTCGCCACCATGGACCCTAGGATCTTTTGAGCCTCGTCGTTTCTCCATTCTTTCACCATTTAATTCAATTTCTTCTTATCTATCATTCCCCCACTTCATTCTATTTTTCAAGAGATCGCTCGATTTTTCAAAATTTTTGGCCCATCTCTTGAGGGGGCATACCAACCCACAAACTAACATCCCTGGGGCATTTTTTTCTCATGCCTATTAGTTTTTCTTTAAAACGACACAATAAACTGCACCATCTAAAAGAGCGGCAAATGTAGACACATAAATCTGTACACTAATTAAATGAAATATTTAATATTTATTTAATACACTAATATTCCTCTATTAATTAAATTTATATTTAATTAATTCACCATTCGCCTCTTCTTCTATCCTAGTTAAATAAATTTAATAAATTTATTTAATTACTAACTATAGTCCCATCTGTAGTAACTGGATTAAAAAGTCTCCATGAGTGGGAGCGGGAGTGCGGGAGCTAGGGTTTCAGCTATTGCGGAGGAAGGGGAGGAATCAGACGACAATGAGGATGATGGCTTGGGAGCCTTGGCAATGGGTATCACTGTCTAGCTTGACCTGGATGATTCGCGATGCCTCCTTCGTTCCCTCTTTCTAGTGCATCAGCTTCTGGGGTCTCTCACTGAGGCGGTTGTTTGGGCTGTTGCAACTGCGGGCTTAGTGGGTTGGAGCCAGTGGAGATTTTTTCTGGCGGCTCTCTCCTCCTCTCCTGTCTGCTGGGTCGGTCTTGTTAGGCCATTTTTCTCTACTTTGGCTTGTGTCCCTTCTTTGCACCCTTTCCCCTTTTGGGTCGGAGGATTTTGTGCTTGCAGTGCTTCTTCTTTCATTTTCCTCCTCTCGGGCTGGGATTTGTGGAGCTCTTCTGATGCCCTTTGGGTGGAAATGCCTTGGTTTTGGGCTGTTTCTCGACACCCTTCTTCTCTCTATGTGCCTGTTAAGAAGGGTTTATCTCCTATAGAGATGGAGATATCTTTCAGGGAAGGAGTTGGATGCTCCTGTTCTGAGGCGGCTATGCTGGGCAGAGGTTGTTCTGGTATTGTGCTGTAGTTGGTGTGGTCTCTCCTTCTGAAGAAACTTTGTTCTCTCCCTATTGAGGTGGGGGTTGTTTCTGTGCTGTTGGAGTTTGGTAACACATTTGATGGTCTCGTTTCTTCTATGTGGGCCCTCGGTGCTTCCACGATTGGTTCCCTTTTGAGGGCTTTTCCTCTTACTACTTAGTCCCATGGATCTCTTCTTGAGGCGTTGTGCCCTCCTATGGAGGTGGAGTGGCTGCTTGGTGTTTGGGTGGTTAAGTGGTTTTTTGGTGCTTCCTCTCATGGTTTGGAGGACCTTTCTCTTGAGGATGGTGATTTTTTTGGTTGTTGGATCTTTTCTCTCAAGCTATTTTCCATCTTCTCCTATTGAGGTGGAGAGTGCGGCGGAGCTTGGTTGGATGGATTCTTTCCTGATCGGGCCTTTGTTTTAGCTCAAGGTGGTTGAGGGTACCACTTCAAAACCCTTTGAAGTGGTTCTGGGAGCCATTTCAAAAGCTAGTTTTAAGGTTAGGGAAGCCTTTCAAAATCCCTTTATCTCTAAGAATCTTATTTCATTTTCCTTGTCTTTTCTCATCTGTCTGGTTGCTGATAGTTTTCAAGGGCATAGTCCAGATTGTGGTTGTTTTTGGTTATGAGCTAGTCATGATTTTTGTTGTTTGAAGTCTCTGTCTCAGGTCAAGGGAGCCAGAAACATCCTTGTTGTTTGGCTGAGGGTGCATGCTAACCCTCGTCATAGTTTGAATCTTTAGCCTAGTTGGTGTAGCCAACTTGTTTTATATTGATTATATCTTAAGTGTTTGGCTGGTTCTTCCTGCTGGTGTTTGTTGGCTTAGCTTTGTTTGGGCTGCTGGTTTTCTTGGTTAGTTTTCTTTGGCAGCGTTGTTCTTTGGGTTCCAGATCCTGGTAAAATCTAAGGGTTTCAGGTCCCTCCAAAACTTGTTGTAAGGGGTTTCGGGTCCCCTCAAAACCTGTTTTTCCATAATAAAAAACTATAGTCCCATCTATTAAATAAATTAATAAATTAATTTAATTCCCCTTTCCTCTAATTTAAATAAATGAAATATTTATTTAAAATCCCCTATCAAACCCCTGTTTAAATAAATAATAATTTATTTAATAATCCCATCCACTTGCATTCTCCTATAAATGCAAGTTGCACTACCTATTTTAATTAAATAAAACATTTAATTAAAAGGGCTATTTATCCTCACCCACTTGCTCACTAATCCCCTTCTAGATTCTTCTAACCCCCTTCTAGATTCTTCTAAGCCCTTCTAAATTAGCCTAATCCCTCTTCTAATCATTTACAGAATCCTAAACCAAAATTAAATCTCAACCCATCATCTCAACCATTTACGACTCTTACAGAGTCATAAATGCTTCCCTTCTTCAACACACTAACCCACATGGGTCTTGACCCTTTAGTCAAGGTTTAACTATGGGTAAACTTTTCACAAGAGTTTACCCATTGGATAATATCCTTACCCTTGGATAATAGCTTTATCTAATAACCCAACCCATATGAGGTTACCCTCATGTCTTCTCAAGTATTAAATGCTCCTTCCCTCTCTTCTCAAGCCATCTCATGTTGACACTTGTCATCATGGGATTAGGTTGAAAACCATCACATGGATCATGAATCATGCAATCTTGACCCTCCACAAACCGGATCAATCTTGACCATTCAATCTTCTATTTTTCCTATAAATAAAACCCTACTCCTCAAGCAAAGAAGGAAGCATTAGAGCATGGTTACTATACTAGAATTAGCATAAATACTTGAGATTTCTCATAGCATTACTCTTTGCATTTGCATAAGCATTTGTGTTTCATTTTCAACCATCTTGAATCTCCATTTGGCATCCATGGTTAGTGCTAATAACTGAGAGCTACACTCATTTGGATTTTAGAGAGGAAAGAAACAAGGGAGGAGCAACTAAAGGCATCATGGAAGCATCTCAGGGTGGCTCTTCTCCTTTCTTTTATTTTGTTCATACTTCATTTATGATTATAATCTCCTTTGGTATGTATTGGAATAGTTTTTAGTTCATTTGTTGTGGGTTTTATGGTTGAAACTAACATACTAACATTTGAACCTTGTTTTTGGCTTGTCCCCATTTCCATTTATCAGTTTATAATCATCAATATATATCTTAGTAATTTTAATGTTTTGACCTATCATTCACTTCAAACGATTATTAGACATTGAATGCTTTGACCTAATATCTGTTGTAGAAAACTTGAGGAGGATCTTTGATGCTTTTTCAATTGATTAGTTATTATTATAATACTTAAGGAGAATTAAATTAATATTCACTTATTTAAAGTAATGTCATCGTTTTCAATTGTGTATCTCAAAACTTACAACTCAGTTGAATTAGAAATGATCATATAATAAGATATGATCATATTTAAGCATATAAATTTACTATACCTAAATTATATTAATTAAATATTGTTTTTAATTTATTATCTTTATTTTGTATACTAACTAGCTAATTAACATATTGTGACTTTATTATTTCCGTTTTGGGAAATCTCTCTTTCCACATAAGTACTATACCTAGTTGCAAATGATTCACTCCCCTTTTCTCACCAACCTTTTTTCTTTTATTTAAAAATATTTGTTTGAATTTGCTTTTCTAATTTCCTCATGCAACTATAATGTATATTCTTTATATTTTTTTATTAGCAACCATCTTTATCAATTTTATGATACCTCATAAAAATCCTCATTAGATGATATGAAATGGGAAAACACTAATTGACTTGTTAACTGAATTATTGTATGCAAAAAAATCCTAGTCAAGAATAAAATCTCACTAAGTAGGTCTCTCTTCAACTAAAGTTTTGAGTAGGTCACGAAGACTCCTATTAACCATTTCTATTTGTCCATCAAATTGGTATGATTGATAGATTGAAATCTAATCTGGTACCCAAATTTTTCTATAACATAATCTAAATACAAAGTTTGTTCTAATATCTTCCCATGCTCCATAAATAATGGATTATATATACAACCTATGTTCATGTTCTTACTAGTGTCATTTGCTAGTTGGTATATATTCTATATTTAGTAACAAATCTCTCTACATTTATTTTAAACTAGGCTAAGAATATTTCAATTTTAATGATATAAGGGTTTTGTTCCTTCCAAATTGACTACTATGTGATGCTTGTGTGTGAAAGTTCAAACTATTCTCTAGCAAGACCTACAACTTGAATATGATGTGCTAGCATACCCAAGGTCGTGCCTTACATCCACTACTACATCTCATGTTTATTTAGCCTTCATTTATAAAAGTAAGACATGATGGAGTAATTAGGACACATTATTTAATTTTTCATTAATTAGGTCCTTTCATTACTTTTTCACTTAAGGTAAACTTAGGTGTCTTTTTATCCAATGTTATGCTTTATTAGCTTAAGTTCACTTAGTGGTACTTTAGTTTAGCCATATTTGAGTTTTATTTAACTCCTCTTCGCTTTTATTTAGTTCTCCTAATTTTAGGATTAGGTGATCTCTTGCTTTCTATAAAGCAAGTCTTTATGCATTGTAATCAATTATTTTGTGCAATCAATACATAATTATTAGGTTATAATTGAGAATATTATCTTTACTCATGCTCTTTTGTGTGACATGTGTTTTTCTTGCAAACGAGTCTTGGCTCTTGTGGTTGTACCATCAACCTCTACATGGTATCAAATCTCAATCTTTTCTCTTACATGGTATTAAAGCAGTTCCCCCAAGTTATTTTTTATATTCTTGAGGTATCCAACCTTGAGTGATTTTTTCATGCATAATGGGCTCAAATGGATGTTTCTATTGCATTCACTGCATCACAAAACCCTAAATTTGGTTTTCATTTCATCAAAATATGAGTAGTTAAAGTTATGGGTCAAATTATATGAGGGAACATTTTACGAGGCACACAAATTTATATGGTCGTACCTACACCTGTCTAAGCCTATACCTACATCATAAATTTTGGAAATTTCTCATTTTTGGCATTTTTTTCATTTTGGAATATTTCATTTTTTGGAAATCTTTCAAGCCTTCCAAGCTCTAATTGATATGCAATCGGTTTTGGCCATAAATTGGTCACACGGAGTCAAAATTGAACAAAAAAGATATTGTCAAAAAGCTAGTTCAGGGGTTAATTTAGTGGTGCAAGTGGTTTTGTAAGATTCTACTCCAATATTGTGTACCAGGCTTGCAAAGTTAGAACTTTAGTTTCACACTTCTAAGGCCATATATTGCATATTTGGACTCCCAGTTCTGTAAACCAGATGTTGTTGCAAAGATGGAGGAATCATCTCTCCAAATCTTAGGTTTACTTTTCTATATTTTTTCCTAGCTACGTTTTATTCAGATTTATATGTTTTCACTATCTAGTTAACTACTATGACATTTTGGCATCTAGAATGGTTGTATTTGTTGGAAAGGATTGTATTTGATCTACGTTACATGTGTTGAGGTGTTTGGGGTCTGATTATTTCATTTGAGGAGGTATCATGTGTTTTTATTTTCATCCTTATGTTATCAATTTGGCAAAGGGCAATTATGAATCTTAGAGACATGGCATCCTAAGATGAGTCAGGATGCTAAATATTTTTCCTTATTTGTATGGAATCATACGTGAACTGGTGACTCCAGGAGGTATATTAGCTTGAGGTAATATCATAGGCCATGTTGTAGAATTCATTTGTTCTAGTGTTGATCATGACACTATGTGTACTATATTGGACCTTGAGTGTCCTGGTGCACTTTGGACTAGACTTTAGGAGATTCATGGAGACCCTCATATCTCTCCATTCCAATAGGATCTTGTTTAGTTTGTCTTCTTTTCCTTACACATTCAAATTTCATACCCTTGTATAATGGTACTTTAGAGAGGCTTGAGTATATCACATGTCTTCTATGTTTTGATTGATCAAAGGCCTATCTTCATGTTCCTACTCATCACATTTAGATCTCATCTCAATAATATTCATCTTCTATTGTTCCTCATGACCTTGGAATTGGTGCATGCATGGCCCCCATTAATTTAGTGCAATGGGACATTGTTCTTCCAAACACAACTACTTGGGATTCATATCTTACAAACATATCATCCTTGTTTGTGGAGTCTCATGTTGCAAATTTGGAGGATCATTTTGAGGATATTCATCTCCTCCTTGTTGACAACTGCATTAGTGTTGTCAACATATCTTCATCGCCCCATCTCCCATGGATCTTGTTCTTCATTAGTTTTTGCAGAGTCATGTGGCATCATATCTCATAGACACAACAAAATTTGAGCAATTTCTAAAGGCACACAATATTTGGATTTGAATTCCTACTTCTTCTTGTTTATGGGAGTGGATTTGTTTCTTCCTAAGGGGAGAAATGTTGTTTGAAGGTAGTGGATCATGTTTTGTCTTTAGGCAATCATCATTAGCATAGAAGCCACTTCTTCATTGGGGGGATTCATATCCTCATTTTCTCTCTCTTATGGAGAGACATTTATTATACCATTTTGACATAAGCAATACTTGGGGGGTCACATTGAGTCCTCCTTCTTTCCTTCTTTCACTAGTACATTCATGTCTTTTTCTCTCTTTTGGAGAAGAGTTTTCTCCCACTGGGCTTTTCTCCTTATCTTTGTTTTTTAGAGTTTCATTGCTTTACATTGGTTTGTACACGAGTACTTGATTAGACCTTTATTGTCAGGACTCATTCATGCATGCATTTTGCATATTTAGTTGTTTAGCTACTCCCTAAGTTAATCTTAAGGGGGGTTGTAAGAGTAATTAGGACACTTTTACTTAATTATTTTATTAATTAGGTCCTTTAATTACTTTTTCACTTAAGCTAAACTTATATGCCTTTTTATCTAGAGTTATGCTTTCTAGCTTAAGTTTACTTAATGGTACTTTAGTTTAGTTGTATTTGAGCTTTATTTCTAGCTCCTCTTTGATTTTCTTTAGTTTTCATAATTTTAGGATTAGGACATCTTTTTATTTCTATAAAGAAAGCTTTATGCATTGTATTCAATAGTTATTTTGTGCAATCAATACATAATTCTCAGGTTGTTATTGAGCATATTATCTTTGCTTGATCTCTTTTGTGTGGTAGGTATTTTGCTTGGAGATGATTCTTGGCTCCTATGATTGTATCATCAACTTGTACATGGTATCAAAGCTCAGTTTTTGCTCTTACAAGACACACATTTAATCCTTATTTTCTTACTAAGCCCTAATTTTATTCATAAATATTCATGTTCATCAAATATAATTCATATGTACTATGCAACACTCACTCAACCACAAGCAACTAGATTTCCTCATATATGTTTAGGTTGCTAATTTCAAATTCATGGGATCTCTAGAAACCCCCATCCTATATTATGCTTACTAATAAATATCATAAGTACTTGTTGAGTCAGTTAAATGAAATTTATGCAAAAAATTATTAATAATTCAAGCTTAATGTTTTTTCTAATATAACTCATTTGAGATGGTTGGTATCTCTAGATCAAGAAAGATCCTTGATTGTCAAATAGGTGAAGATGAGATATAAATACCAAGGGTGTTAATATATGTCTATCCTTGAAATTGACCTACTAGAATTTAGTGACTTAGTGCTAGGGAATGTAAATTTGCATAGTTTTTGTGGTAGGATTCAAAAGTGAAAAGAAGTATAGGTGTAAAATGTGCTTCCTACATTAGTTTATGAGAGTAGATATGTGCAAATAACTAAACAAAGCATACAATTACAAGGAAATAAACATAAAAATTAATATACCATAACACAATGATTTACATGGATAAAATCCTTCTAGGAGGAAAAGTCTACACTTCAAAGAGACTTGTATTATTCAATAATCAAAAGTTACACTTGTAGAGTGTAAGCCTTTATAGTATTATCACCAACCAAATATTTAGACTAATTTAAATAGCATAATAGCACCTTCAACCATTACTATAAATACCCTTCCATCTCAAGAACCTAGAAATAAGAGATGAAATACATGAAACCATAAAATCTAGAAATTAGGAAACCATGAGCTAAAACCATGCAAATTGAAGCACCCAAATCCCTAGTTAGAAATCTAACATTCAAAACCCAAGATGAGTTAATAAGATAAAAAGTAACCTATCCCATCCACCTCTCATAATTTTATCATAACAACTCACCAACTTGGATAGTCTATTTTAGATCCATTATCTCCATTCAAAAATTTATTATGACACCACATCACACATCATTATTGGTCAACAAGTAAAACTTTCCTATTATAACATTTTTATGTGTTTGGGATGTTTTTGCATTTCCAATGAAGAGACCCAACATTTGGAGGCCATAAATTCTGGTTGGAGGCCATAAATTTTGGTTGGAGGCCATAAATTTTGGTTCAAGTGGTCATTAAGGCCTCTTAAAAAAAAATAGAGCTCAAAGAGATCTATGGAGCACACCTCCTTGAAGAGATGCTAAACAAAAATGAAGATTTGGCATGAATTACAATATCAAGGACTTGCAAAAAATCCAACAAAAACAGTTTGTACCACTATGAAGTGCTGTTAACCATCTTCTTAATGATATCTCGTTTTCAAAAATTTGGCACTCTAGCAAAAAGTTATGTTATGACAAAATGAAAAAAAAAAACTATTTCAAGGGGGACAATAGTCTGATAGCATTATTTTGATGGTGGTTGTATGACACAACTAGCCTAGGAAATGCTTACAAAGGTCTATCTATTAGTTTGATTTGGCTGATTGGGCAATGATTTGGGGTAGACCACTAATGCAAGAAGCATTATGGTAACACTTAGTGGTGATGGCAACCACACTACACATTGGGGTTCAAGCCTTCGGGGCTGAGCGAAACCAATCACTTATTTCCCTATGGCACAGTGTTAAACTATTGCACCCATTTATCCTCTATTTATTTTTTTTAATGTAAAAAAATAGAAACCCATATCTAATAGTGACTTGCTAGTGTGATATTACATAGATTTTAAATTAAATCTATAAAATATTTTGTAGACATAACATGACACAAAATATTTAGTGCAACCCAATTACATAATCTACAAATGATACAACCTATATAGACCATACAACTTGTATATATTTTCTATAGTTATATGGAATTTTCTTATAAATTTTTCAAACCTTGACAAAAATTTCCAAAAAAAAAATTGTCGTCAAAATATGAAGTTTCCTGTATGAAAATAAAGGGTTTTTGAAGCTTTTGAAATTTGTTGGCCTGCTTTTAGTACGCCCATTTTTTAACTTTTCTAGCTTGACTCCCAAACACACTTTAAGTAGTTTTGATTTCATACAGGGTTTTTGAAGCTTTTGAAATTTGTTGGCCTGCTTTTAGTACGCCCATTTTTTAACTTTTCTAGCTTGACTCCCAAACACACTTTAAGTAGTTTTGAGTCTCCAAATTACCTAATGGTCGATGTATAGAATATGTGAGAGTTTATATAAACCTTACAATGATATGAATCTAATGTGCACCAAGAAAACAACATAGGTCACGGTCTAAAAAATGTCAACCACACTGGATAGTATGAAATGCATATCGGTCGACTTAAATACAGTCAAGAAGCTAAGGCAGTCATATGAAGACAGTCACAAGGGTTATGAAACCATAAAGAGCACATTATGAGACCTAGAACAATCCATCATTGCTCAATCAACTAAAAGTGTTTTCAAGATGCACATATATATCTTCTTGATGACCCTTTCAGTATTATTGATGTAGATGCAGACACTGGGACTCGCCTCTTCAAGGACTGCATACAAGGAATATTTTTGCCTTTGATGCCTCAGCAGGTACATTGGTCAAAGTTCATAATCTCGGAAACCTCACAACTGAAGACTGGCTTAGCCACAACTGTTTCATTTAGTCTTGAGGTAGAAAATGAAATCAGAGGGACTGAGATGTCTTAGATTGAGTTTTCATTTACTAGTGCTTCAAATGGTGGTCGTGTTTGTCAGCTAGTAATGATTGCAGTTGCACAAAATGAATTTGTTGAAAAGGTTTTAGAAACTCTTATGCTAAAAATGGCTTGTCAATTTATGTGCACTGCTTGTAAAAGTCTTCAAATAGAGAATCAAGGTGCATCAAGTGCAATGGTGTTTTGAATTGTGGGTTTTATTCATTCTCTAACATATTTATGAATCAAATGATTGAGAGGTCATACATTAATAAAATCCCTTCGGTGTACCAATATGTGGCTTATCACAGAGAATGCCTTCGAAGCAATAAAAGCAAAACTCAACAACATTTGATAGCATCTTCTCGACTTGTGCCTTTGGAATAGGCATACAGACAACGAGTGAATCGTTAGATAAGATACTGCTGCATGATGTGATTTTGTGGATCGCAATGATTATGTGATATGCATAAAACTGTGCCCCACATTGCAACTTTTCGATGTTAAGGTGGTTGCTCGATGCAAATAGTTTGAAAAGTTGTTGCCTACAGGAGAAGCAATTATCATGGCTACTGAAATGATGCCCATTCCCCAATTCATTTTCAAAACTACCTCATTCATGCACAAATCGTCAACAAGTGTGGTAGAGGAGCCTGGTTGTTCATAATGCAGGGTGAAGGAGTGATAGTTCAGAGAAAAGATAATGCTTGTGAAGCTCTATGCTAATGGAGTATAATGTGGCATATTTCACCCCAAATATAGATGTTGTCATCAATAAGGCGCAAGCTAATACAATTAAGCTTCTCGACTTCAAAGCCATGGAATACATCAATGCTCTTAATGAAGCTTTATTCAAAAACACGTTCATGAAAATCGATTATCATTGTTGCAGGTTTATCAAATTTAACTTCTGATCCTCAGATTGGAGTAAGAAATTGTGTATTTGAGGTGTCATTTGACTTGCTTAAGGCGAGGGGTTACAAGTTTTCCTTATCATTTTGAGAGAATATGTTTTATCGTGTATTGTTTCATGTACTTTGTCTAGCATGGCATGCGACAAAAGATGGCAATATGTTTGCTACAGGAGATCACGATGTTGTAATAGAGGAACACAAGGCACTTCAAAAGCTGGTTTACATTTCAAATACTATATTTGATAATGCATCAAAATTCCTTCTATCTTGGAAATAGGTTGTTAACATTACTGATTCTCAGTTGAGGTTGCAATACAAGCCAATGCACAAAGGTTTTTTAAAATCCACATTGAATTTGCTTGGAAGAGATCTAAATGAAAGACAACTCATGAATTTGAGGGAGAAACCAATTAAACTCAAACTTCCTAATACAGATGCTGCTAATCTGGTAGGAAACCATGACCAGATACAGATAAAGGTACATATTGTCCAATATGAAGAACAATACAAATCCCTTGAGAAACTATCTCAGTTTGGAGTTGAAACAAACTCAAAATTATTGAATTGAATGTGCTTCAAAAGACTCTTAATACTGAGAAAAAGTCCTTTAATAATAGATGCAAGTGGCCAGTTAAAGATATTTTCTTCTTGCAATTCTACACTTTTAGGGGAAAGGGTTTTTGTCTATAACTCTATTAATTCCAGTCATGATACTAGCTGATCGTGTTGGCTAAGTGTTGCAACAATTTAGAGATGGGTGGGGACAACTCCATCTTATAAAGGACAAGTTTCTGTTTCTTCCACAGCATTTGCAGAGTGACTTCTTCAGCGAGAAGAAAAGACAACTAGAACTACTGCCCATTCTCAATATTTTCACTATAATAATGTTGTAACTCAAATTAATGAGCTTAATATTGATGTCTATGGTAAAGTGATGATGCATAAAGTTAGAAATGGCAATTTAATAATTGATTGGGAGTTATTGAAGTTAAAGGTTTCCGGAAGTCATAAAATTTACTTTTATAATTGATTCTTTGAAAAGAAACAGTTATGAAATCGAAGTTCTATTATGATGCAATCAAAAGTTATTTTGAAGGTCCTAATTTTTCTGATACTTATCGTATTTTGATGCAAGAGTGAGAATCGGTTGGGAAGAAGGCAGTTTCGTATTTTGATGCAAGAGTGAGAATCGGTTGGGAAGAAGGCAGTTTCGATTCTGTGAAAAGTTAAAGAATAGAGAGCACAACCATTTTGAGATCATAGATGTAGAGCCTGTGTGCTCATATTTTCATTGAAAGAATAAGGATTCTTTTAACTGTGTGTTTAATAGTTTTTCTTTTAGATTGTAAGTTGTCTTATGTGAGAGTTTATAATCTATCTTTGATACTTCTGTCATTTTTTATTGTGAATATATGTTGTAAAATTTGTGAGTTTTATATATATATTTCTGGAAGATATTGCTGTTAGTTCCTCTTAATCATCATTCATCATCATTCATGAGTGTTGAAATGGGTAATCTGTGTGTCATCTATTGCAATGGTGTTGTGGTTACACATAATTGTTAGTTTGTCTTTCCTGCTTTTTGGTTAAAAGCATACCCCAGAAAATCAAAACTTGATTTTATGAGGGGGTTACCCCTCTTAAATGTAGAGGAAGATCATTAATTCAATAATAATCTATCCAACTATTAGTTGCAGATTGTCTTCATACCTGGGCTAAACTGAGTTAATTCTTTGATTATTCTAAACACAAATCTGTTTACTAATACAATTCAATTGTGAGGTTCATTTTACCCCAAAGTGCACCTAACAAAATATCCTACCTAATTATCACTTAGATTTAATAAGGGGCTTATATATTTAAAGATTTGATACCATGTTAGACTTAGCAATATGTTCAAGCTCCTAGAACCACATGCAACTCCAAAAATTACATTCTACAAGAGAATAGCAAGATAAATATTACTTGATTATGTTACAAAATTGATTATGATCTATTGATCAAAGATTAGCCTTCTATTATGTACATATGAGACTTTCCTTATATAGGCAAGGTTGAGATATATGACTAATTAGGATGACTGTAATAGCCTTAATCCTATGTCATGAGACAAATTTAGAGGATAAGGTCACATGTGTACTAGAGACTTATAGAAACATTTCTAACTCTCTAAGTAAACTTAACATGTGATCATGTGAACTATTATGACCCAACTAATAACAAGTTAGATAATGTGTCTTATTCACAAAGGGGAAACAATGAAAAATGCCCATGTTCACAACAATAGAAGACATTCACAAAATCTAAGTGTTAATTGCCAAGTTGGTTTAGAGAATCAAAGAAGAAAAATACACTACAAAGCAACTTGAAGAGTAGGTCTACTCTTTGACAAAACACATTAGATCAATTATAGATATTAATGGACAACCTATACATGCAACTTCCATTACATCTATCACATTAATCACTATTGGTGGTAATATTAATTAGGACACTATTGCTAAAATTAGAAAGTATTAAGTTTATAGAAAAAAATACATAAACTTGGGTAGAACATATAGTTTTGGATTGCCTCAAATTTATTGAAGAGGTGATAAATATGTGCATTATAAATAAAATTGATAAGAAATATATCGATGATAAAATGCAATCGATTATTAAGGAAGAAGTGTTATGGTTAAATGTAATAAGAGAGCTCAATCAGATTTCAAATGCAAATAAGAACCTATTTATAAAAGGATTTTTACATGAAATTAGAAAAAAACCTCTCACATGTCTGGTTCAAGAGTGTTGAATGGAAGTTACCAATCCTAAAATCAGTTCTCAATGAATATTGTAAGTTACACAATGAAATTAAATGCAAAATTATAGCTAACTTTGGGTTGAATGGCTCCAAACTCTTGTAGGAAGATGAATTTTAACATTTAGATCATGTTGGAAACAACCAATATCTATTACAAAATAAATACTCTCCACAAATTAGCAAGATTGAAAATGAGAAATATCACATTATCACTTGTAACCAAATGCATGCAAAGAGGTGCCTTGCATATAAAGACAACCAAGAAGAGGCGAGAAGATCTAGAGTCTAACTCTGACTAACTCACCAAGTATGCAACAAGTATGGGACTCTATGGACAAGTGTTGGGACACTTGGTGAGTCTACAGGAGATGAGACAAAAGTCTCTCTAGCCTTTTATAAGGCAAGGAGAGAATGTCTCCACCCTTAAGTGAGCTTCACCATCGTGTGAATAGGACTCAAATAAGTAGGTTAAAAGAAAACTAGTTAGGTAAAACACTTTTTCACACTAACACCCTCCCTTAAGTGAAACTTAGGTAGTAAGCGAATCACATAAAATATGAGTCTCGACAACATGACCTAATAAGGTACTCATGTACAAATAAAGATCTCTCATAGATAGAGAAAAGGAGAAAACCTCGTGGGAACAAAACTCGCCCCTAAAAGAGAGAAAGAGCAAGATAAACCTCCTACAAAGATGTCCAATCGAAGATAAACATGATGACGAAGAACTCCTGAAGCATGTCAAGAACTATGCCAAAAGATGGACAAGTGTATGTTGGTTCATCAACGAACTTCCAAAATATGTAGATCAACAGATACACCTATGATCCAATATCATAAATAACAAAGCATGAGCGTCATGTAGTACACTACTTAGAAGTGCTTGGTGTTCAACAAAGATGATCAAAGACAAATTAACAAAACACGAGTGTCATGTAGTACACTACTTAGAAGTGCTTAGTGTTCATGAATCTCACAAAATGATCCATTGAAAAGATCCTCCACATGAGAGATCTAAAAAGTTTAGGTCTATATGAACCCCTACAAATGTGTGAAGTCTATAAGACTTGACAAGTTTCCTCCACTCCTCCATTGAAAAACATAAAATATTAGCAATACATATGTCATGATTCCCCCCTTAATGTTAATGAGAAAGTGATGATGGAAAATCAACTGAAATTGGGCATAATAACGTGCATAGAAATGAGACCCAAAATTAGATCAACCATTCCCTCTTTAAGTAATACACCTTGACTTTTGTGGCACTTTATATGAGTGTATTTATAGAAATATATGCTAGAGAATGAGTTCTTAAAATACATTCACTTTTGTGGCACTTTATATGAGTGTATTTAAATACATAGTTCCCCCTGAAAGTATACAATAACACAACACTTTATTTTAGTGCATTTACAAAAGATAAAATATGTATAAGGCCTAGAAAAGGCATAATTAGAATATGGTGTTGTGGCATACTATCAAATAAAATAAATATCACCACTTCATATAGCTTGAAAATCCTTGCAGCTAAGAAAAATGGCACTGAAAAATGTGTCCACATGAGCTTGAACAAGCCTCTCAAAGTTTCAAAAATTGTGTAGGGTGTCCTCTGAGAAACAAAAAATTGTAAAAAATCCATACATCATTCTACAAAATGAGTTAGATCATTGGATAGAGAATTACAAAATAATCACAATGAAAAAAAATCACCTAAAAATCCCTACATATGACCAAGATATGGCCTCCTAAAGTTGAGGGTAAAAATAAACCATGGCAATGGGGAGGGGGTGATTTGGGGCTTTAAAAAATAATGTCATGCTAACATCAACATGTTGATTGGGTGTGAGTGAGCAATGATTGGGTGTGCAGGATGATATGGTGCTAGCTAAGCGAAAAATAATATTTTGTAGGCTAATTGGATGTTTGATCGGTTTAAATAGAATATTTTGTTGGAAAATTACCTGCCATAAAAAAATGGTTAATTTTTTTTTTGTTAAAATTTTAAAAAACAAAATTAAAAACACCCCCATGTCTATGCAGTACACTGCATAGAAATTGCGCAATATGCAAGCCTACGTAGGTGCCTTTTTTAAAAGGTAAAAAAATAATTTATTTTTTTGCATTTCTAAAATACAAAAAAAAATATTTTGTGATGCAATTTTTTTAACAAATAAAAATATTTGAGCACATGAAAAATCCCTGCACACAAAACGAGAACACATATGAACTGATACAACAATACAAATTCATACAACCTAGCTAGGGGCTGCCAAGAAAACACAAAAAACTTTTTGGTTGCTAAAATATGGAGTGCCTTATATGAAAACATGGGTTTTTTACCCTTTTGAGTGTAATTGTGATGTCGATTTTTCTCTACAACACACTCTTTTTTTTTATGCCCATGTCCCTCTCAAAATCAAGCCTAAAAGAGATGCAAAATGAGAAATGTCACATTATCACTTGTAACCAAATGTACAAAGATGTGTCTTGCATATAAAAGCAACTAAGAAGAGTTGAGAAGGTAGGAATCAAAATCTACTTAACTCTCCAAGTGCGCAACAAGTGTAGGACTCTATGGACAAGTGTTAGAACACTTGGTGAGTCTACATGAGGTGAGACAAAAGTTTTTCTAACCTCCCATAAGGCGAGGATAGATTATTTCAACCCCTAAGTGAACTTAATCATAGTGTGAATAGTACTCAACTAAGTAAGCTAAAATCAAACTAGTTAGGTAAAACACTTTTTCACACTAACAGATCCAAGTGAGAATAATCATTTTTTTTTAAATAATCATGAAATAATTGTTTAATAAAGAAAAAATTAACCTTAAAGCTATAAAGAAGCTAAACACTATGACCTCTTTACTTATCAAATGTCATAAGATCTATCCAAATTCTTCCAGCAAAGCATAAAAACAAATGATTCATTGAACACTTGGAGAATTCATTTAATAAATGTCATTACAATCTCTAGTATATGGTCACGGCCCAAGCTTTTTGTCAATTTCAAAATGTACAAATCAATGTCTTTTATCTTTTTTCACAATAATGATAATATTTAGTAGTTACACTAGGAAGTTTTGATGGCCCACAATAATTTGCCTCACTTTTTAGTTAAAGCGGCACATTGAAATTATCTTTTTAAACCAAAATTTTACCTTTTATCATCTGGATATCAATTAAACTGTTAAGAATATGAGAATGATGTGAACTAGTGATTTTTGATATTTCGTGTAGATTCTAAATGCATTTAAAAATAAAAAATAATTTATGAAAATTTAATTTATTTTTTATAATTAACAATATTTATTTAAAAGTAACAGTTATTCCACACCACAAAACTTTTTACAAAAAAGAATAAAATTTTAAATTCTTAAACATAGACTATTTTTTTTTGATTGGTGATTTTATAATTTTATTAAGATAAAAGATAGTACATGCTAAACCATCATCCACCCAAAACCACCATCTGAACTCCAAACCATCCTATCAAAACCATGTTGTTCATCAAGCTGAAATGAAAAACCCTCCCCCATCCCCACTGTAAAAAGTAAGTTCAATTACAACGTGCCAAAATGGCATAAACTGTTCATTAAAAAAATGAAACACGAGATATCTAATCTAAAATAAAATATTTTGTACCAAGGGGTACCACTGTTCACCATGATTCTCATTCAGCAACAACATTATGTGAGCACAATGCATCCTCCGACCTGTTCAAACCGCCCACCACCTCGCCTAGCTCGACTTGTCTTGCCAACTCTACAGAGAGCCTCCTCATCCACCCGTCTAATAATTTCTTCCATCTCCATTATCTGAGCATAGACTACTAGACCCTCCCACCCTTGCCTCACATCATCTCAGAACTGGGCTTTGACCTCCTCACGACGTCGCAAAAACAAATTCGTGAATGTCTGGCCCGGAGCTCAACATTATTCTTTGGAATGCCTTTAGAGACATTGAAGCCCCAACCCGAAACAACCCACTCCAATAGAGACTCCAAGTTTAATAGATATTAACTTGAAACAATCTTCCTCATCACTTTCCTAACCTCCTCACATGAATGACCTAAGTCCAGTCCCCAGGGCATGATGAAGGAATAGATATCAACCCTTGAATGATATCTATGGCCAATTACCGCCACCTCCTCGCCAAGAGCCAACTGAACTGCTTTCAAGAACAGAGGGTCCTTTTCCAAAAACATATTCTCGAGCCTCTTCGCAGGGACATTACCCCAGAAAGCCGACATTAGCTTTGAAGATTTCAGAGTAAAATTTGCTTCCATGCTGGTGGCCCCTCAAAACCGTCTAGCTCTGCTAAAAAACTATAATCTTCCCCACCAAACTTTCTTGACAACCACATTAAATGATTGAAAATTCCAATTTTAGCAATAAAGAAGGCACACTCCATAACTGCCGCCATTTCAGAAAACATTCCGCATTAAATGCCCATAAACACGAATCGGACTCAACACTTTGGATAAAAAGCAGGTCAGAAGTCACACATATCAAATTTGCAGAAGTACTGAACTTGGAAGGCTATCTTAACTCCATCGTACAATGCTATCATTACTATCCCAACACCTCACCTCACCTTTGGATAGCTCCTACACCATGTTGGACAGGCTGTCAGCAATGACATTCCCACTTCGTTTAACATGGGAGGTACATAAATCTTGAAAGGATTTTAATTTTGTACAAATATTATTTATGAACTTATTCAATTTCCAGCACGTGGTGTCATCTTTCATAAGAGCATTTACCACTACTTGGGAATCCCCCTCCAAGTGGAATTTCGTAGCCTTCATGTTCCCTGCCAAGTCAGTAGCTAACAATGTCGCTTGAACCTTTGCTTCATTATTGGTTCTGTCCTTTAATCTTTTAGCGCTTGTGAAGAGAATCTTCCCCTCACCATCACAGGCCACACACCCTGCACCCAAAGTTCCCGAATTCCCCCTTGAGGCCCCATCAAAGTTAATCTTCACCCAACCCCTCTCAGGTTTTGACCAACTCACTTCAACAGTATCATGAATACTACACACATGATTAACCCTAGGGAACCCATGAACAGGTCTAAACATAGACTATTAACACTAATACGTTGTGCAGAAATAATTTTTCATATTTTATTTTTTATTAATTTTTGAAGTAAGATTAATTATAATTCAGATAGGTTTATTCCATAAGGCATAACTTTTTTTTATCCGGTTTAACATATTCTTTTTTGTTCAAGTAAGTAAATCAATACCTAGTATAAATCTTTTTTATATTTTTTTTCTATTCTTTATTTTTTGTATGTGTGGAATAGAGACCATAATTTGTGGTAGAAAATTAATGTTCACCTAAAAATAAAAAATGCATATAATAATCAAATTAAATATATTCAAATTATACATGTTGGAAAGATTATAAAAATGCATATAATAATCAAATTAAATATATTCAAATTATGCGTGTTGGAAATATTATACTAAGGGCTACATACTTACAGATTGGAATTTCTAAATGGATCCATTTGATCCTTCAAAAGGTAAAGCAAAATCATTTTTTTTAGCATTTTGATTGTTGTGAAGAAGACTCCATCAAGCGTTTGATTTAAGATTAGAGACAAGGATAAACCCTCAATGCTTGAATCATTATTTTTTCTGAAGAATATGTAATTTCAAGAAAAAAAAAGGATGTCACTTAAGTAAGACATATTATTGTGGTGGCATGAATCCGCATAAAAAAAAGAAAGATGTCACATAAATAAGACACATTATTGTGGTAGCATGAACCTGCATAATCTTTCTTTTCCTCAATAAAATTCATGATGTTTTCTCTTTTTTAAGTTTTATTTTATTTATTCATTATACTTTTTTGATATTGTAGTTTAATTCATTTTTATGACTTAAAAGTGAACTTTAAAGTATAAAATATTATTATTATCTCAAAAAAGAAAGTTTTCGTAAATTAGTTGCATATTAGTTACAAAGGGGAAAGGCTATAAATATAAGAGGCTTTCAAAAGTAAAGGACTTATGTCTCTCTCATAATTATTGTACAAGAATTGAAAAGACTTCATGCCTCAAAGATTCAAAGAAATAAGATAATATTAACTCAAACCTTGAATCATACTAGTCTTTATTGGTTGTATGTTGTTTGTATTTTTAACTTGCAATTGTTCTTTGTATTCTTCTTTACATATTGTGAATGTCAATTTTTATATTTTACACTGATCAAAATTGTGATAAGATTACCTTATTTTCATAAGTATTAAATGTGCTCTATAAATCAAGGAAATTTTTGTCTTTTCTTGTTGTTGCATGTTCACTTCTACTTCTAAATTAGTAGTTGTAGGGGAAGTGCCTGCAGCAGGAGGCTGATAGGTCTGATTGTTAAGGCAGTATGTTTGGAGGAACATGAATGAGTCATACAAATTAGTTAATGGTAAAAGGCCTGAATAGACCAAATGAGTAACAAATACTCCTGTTATACAAATACACATGACTACCCCGTCCTCTCGAATTACTTAGTTCTTCACATTTATAAACTAAGGTTCCCCAATAAATGAGAGTGACTACAGAAGTAAGAAAAAAGGAGACATGAGGTGATCTATGTTGTAGAGTTATAAATATTAACAGTTGTGATATTGAGTAGTATATTGTATTGTATAACTGACTACGAAATTTTTATTAAAGTCAAAGAGTTAATTGTACAGTAAGACAATTTTTGTGTACATATCCCAACCAATGGTTGTTCCCAAATTTGAAAATTTTCCACCCACCATCCCCCATGCTGGTGTATGCAGCATGATGTACTTGAAGAATATTTCATGAATATAGTTTTACATTTTTTTTTGTAGGCTATATTATTCCCAACCAATTTTTTTGGTTGGACCCAGAGTATTGTTGTTATCCACCCTCCATCCCCCCTGCTGGTAAGAGCAACATGTTATATAGTCTTTTGTTGAATTCCATGTGATGTATATGATGAAAGACTTGCATCATTGTTTCATTTATATATGTTAGATTTGGATAACATATAAATTTGCTGAAGTTAAAAACTTTGAAAATGTTGAAAATTTGAAAGTTAGTAGTTTTTAGTAATATAATACCTGATGGATGTGTAATTGCAGAATTGGAATCTCTTGTATGATTCATGTGAGTATTTGTTTGTTGTGAGGGAGCTTTTTTGTATTGAACTTTATGAAAATAAAAATTAACTTTGGTTTAAGATGTGAAAGGAAGTTAATTTTTTCAAGTGGTTATGATATTGTTATCTACCTAAGAATATTTTTGTAATCTGAAAAGATTTACCTGTTGTTCTTTATGGAAAGCTGATTTGTTCAGTGAAGAGAACCTGAAAGTGGGAACGGGTGTTAAATGTTGAATTGAATAATAGGTACAAATTCAAAACCTTGAGAAAGCATAATACGTGTAAAAGTTAACATGTGGATGGATAGTTGAACATCCTAAACAAAGTAAGGAGCATGCAAGCAGACTTTGGAAATTCAATATATTGAACAAGTATGCAAGGTTTACATACTGTTAAACCAATGAGCTAGCTGCATTTGATGGTATTCTTTACTGAAAGCTTAATTATCAAATAAAAATAACTTGAAGGTGTAAAGGAATGTTAATGGGAAAAGGTAGGTAATGATAAATAGTACAATACTTATCAATTGTAAAGAGAGGCACAATGAGCAAATACCATCAGAAATCATTATATACGTACAAGTCAATAGGTACCTTGCAGACTGAAATTGGTCAAATGTAGAAACAGTTAAAGAACATAAACAAAGCAAGGAGCCTAGAAGTACAGTGGAGCAAATCTGAAGACCGTTACTGTAGCGTCCTAAAATTGCGACACTTGCAATTTCGACTGCATTTGGGTCTTCACGATGGCGGTGCAATGTTGAACCTGAATGGAGACCCCGAAACCTATTTACGACACCAAAAACTGCATTTTTCTGCACCCTGGCCTGATCCCTCCTTGCACCCTGCTGTCCCGGGAGGTGGGACCATGGCGCCCAGCGCCCTGGTCCCTGGCCCTATTTTGGGCCCGGTCTCTTTTGGGCATCGGGTCTTTAAGTTTGCAATTCGGGAAATAATGTTTCCTGGTCGGCCTAAGGTCGGGAAAATCAGTCTATCAACCCTAATTGACAAGTATATAAACTACATTTCCTCTTCCAAAAAAAGGGAGAAGGAAAATATATGTGAGCAAGACGCGGAAGCAATATTCAAACATTCAAGCATTCAAGCATTCCTTCAAGCAATTGAGCATTCTAAGTCTCCATTCAAGGCTAGGTGTTGCATTCAAGACAAGGATTCAACCATTGAAGAGGAGATCACATACAACATACAACATACTACATAAATTACACCTTCGCATGTAAGAATACAAACATTCTTACAACAAGGTTGCAGGTACGCAGCTGTAATTTAAGATCTGGAATCCTTGTGCAGAGACGAACAGATCCCCCTTCGTTTCGCAGATTTTTCGGAGGACCGTGTGCACGCCGGGCGCCATCGTCCCGTCAACTTTCGCTCAAATTTGCAGAACAACACCATCTCGACATTTTACTGCTAATTCCAGGTCCGCAACTTCATCCCATATCCCTATCTCTGTTTATAAGCGAATCTTTCCTACTTTACATGCATTCCTAGTTCAATCTTTCTATCTACATTCTTTACAAAAGAGGGTATCCTTGCTATCACAACCCCTTGAAACTCATTTAGAATCCAATCTTGCATTGTGTGGGATTGGATCTTGTGGGTTTCAACCCCTCTTTTGAATGTAAAGTCTCAACTAAGTGAAACCCATCAACCCTAGTGACTCCCCCTTCTCTCTCCTTGGAGTTGGGGAGGGGAGAACAACTAGGGTTCGATTTTTCCGCTTTACAGTTACATACCTTGAAATTCTTGAGATTGCAGAGTGAAAGTGCTGAGGTCCACAAACAGTTAAAGAACATAAACAAAGTGAGAACCTTGTATTAGTACATCATTATTGAAAATTAAATGCATTGAACAAGTGGTTACAATTTGTAATTGTTATATTCATATGATGTTATTTTTTACTGAAATTTAAATTATTCAATCAAAACAACTTGAAAGTGTAAAGGATTGTTAATTTTGACAAGATAGGTGATGATAAATAGTATAATACTTACTAATTGTAAAGAGAGGCAGAGTGAGGAAACATCATCACAAATAAATGTGTAAAAGTGAACAAGTCTGTTGCACACTGGAAGTGGTGAAAACTACAAACAGTTAAATAACATAAACAGAGGAATAAACCTGAAAATAGAGGACAAAAAATCTGAAGAGTGTTACATACCTTCAAATTAGCGAACTTGGTGTATTGGATGTTGTTCTTTTTGAAAGGTAACCTTCACAAAGTATAATACATGTGAAATGGAAGAGAGAATCTTGTATTAGTACATAGTATAATACTTAGTAATTGTAAAGAGAGGCAGAGTGAGGAAACATCATCACAAATAAATGCGGTGAAAACTATGAACAGTTAAAGAACATAAACAAAGCAAGAAACCTGAAAGTAGGGGACAAAAAATTTGAAGAGTGTTACATACCTTCAAATTACCGAACTTGGTGTATTGGATGTTGTTCTTTTTGAAAGCTAACCTTCACAAAGTATAATACCTGTGAAATGGAAGAGGTGCAGTTAAAGAAGATAAACAAAGGAAGAATCTTGTATTAGTACATCATTAGTTAATATTAAATGTATTGAACAAGTGGCAAAAAATAGTAATTGTTATATTCATATGATGCTATTGTTTAGTTGAAGGTGTAAAGGAATGTTAATGAGAAAAGGTAGGCAATGATAAATAGTATAATACTTACCAATTGTAAATAGTGTTGCAGTGAGTAAATAGCATCACAAACCATTATATGTGCAAAAGTGAATAGGTGCATTGCAAAATGAAAGTGTATTGGAAGCTGTGATAAATAAGAATGTACGAGAAACAATTTTTGGCAAATAGGAGGGGAAAAATTTGTTGAAAGTTACAAAATTGTTGAATAGGAAGTAGGTGTTAGGTGTGTACCTTTTTGTTGTAGACTTGGGCCATGTAAAAGGGCTCTTGACTTCCACAGACATTAATTGTGTTGTCCATCCTAAAAAGTATAAATATTGTTTTGTGTTGATACATTGAATACAAGATATACAATACATGAAAATATAATGAAGATGTGATTTGCATACCCGATTGTGTTTGTTTTGTAGGTATGCTTGTTCTATGTTGTGCGAAAGCTTCAACAAGTGGGCTTCCTCTGCCTATCGAAGTACTGTTGATGTTGCACCTTTCAATCAGGAGTACCTTTGGTAGGTGAAGCTTGGGTGTATATGTAGGTGTTCAATTACTTTTACTCTTGAAAGTGCTATGAATGTTAGGCCTTGTTTTTATGTTTTACCGATGTCAACTGTGGCAAAGTCTAATGTCAACCCCTGTGATTTGTGAATAGTAATGCCCCATGCCATTGCTAGTGGAATTTGTGTTCGGTTTCCTCTAGTAATTGGTGGAATTGGGACATGTTTTGCATTATGTGGATCCCATGAAGGCCCAGTGTAATGTTCGAAAATAACAACAACATATTTTGGCAAATCAGGTGGTTTGGAAGCTGCATCGTAGACAATTTGTTTGATTTGACCCAAAGCACCATTTACAAGGCCAACTTCTATCCATAAATTTGCAATAAGCGTAACTTCCTGGTCTATAGAAAGAAGAATTTCAAATGGTAGTTGTTCTTCTTGGTGTGCCTGCTTATCTCTTTGATGTGCAATGATTGTTGTTGCACGTGCAATGGGCGAGTGCAATTGTGTTAACATTTTTATGTTTTGTGCACTTGAAGCTGCATTTGTTGCAAACAAATGCTTCTGTTGGCTGAAGTGATTATTCTCAGCAAGTGTCAAAGCATGGGTTGACCACAATTGGAGGGATTCCCAGTCTATTTGCAATGGTGTTGAGTTGCGAATATTAAGCAATATTTCATGGAATCTTATGTGTGAAGAACTTGTGCCTTGTTGACGAAATGGAATATCCAAGGTGACAATAGTATTGAATGTGTTCCATAGAGCCAGTGCCATTGAGTGAGATGCATATAATGGCCTATCCATAACTGGGGGAAGCTGTGCAAGATCACCAACCAAAATGACTGAGATACCTGCAAATGATTCATGTTGTCTGCTGGGAAAAGCTTCTCGCAATCTTTTATCAATCTTAATGAGTAATTGAGGGCCAAAAAAGCTCATTTCATCTATTAAAATGTAATGTAAGTGTTTGCATTGCTCTTGAAACATTAATAGGGAATGGACTGTTAAGGGTTTGTATTCTTGAATGGGTATATAGAGGGCAGCATGGATTGTGGTTGCTTGGATATTATATGCGGAGACACCTGTTGGTGCTAGTACAAGCAAAGGGTATTGTGCATGTTCTGTATTTGAATTTAACTATCTGCATATGCAGTCAATAAGAAATGATTTTCTAGTACCTGTTGTTCCTTGAATGATTAATCCCAATGGTGAAGAATGCAGGTTCTGTTCAACATGAGTTTTAATAATATCAAGTGCAATCATTTGGTTTCGTGCAAGCTCATAGTTAGTAGGTGCATTTAAATGCGGATTGGCAAGATTGTGGGGTGCTTGGCTTTTCTCTGTTAAAATAAAGTTAGATGCTTTTGAATGTAGTGGTTCATCAGGTATAGAAGCAGTCCAATCAAATTGTAGATCAAAATCACGTTTGCCAAGCATTTGAAGAGCAACAACGTCAAAGTTGTTTGATGCTCCCATTTGTGACAAAAACTCCCATTCGTACAGATCTTCATGAGTTGATTGAAGAATATCTTCTGTTTGTAGCTCTTCACCATTTTCTGTGGTAATGTGTTCTTCAAAACCATTTACATGCCACCGAATGTAATCTGTACTTTGAAGAGCTTTCCAATTTATGATAATTTCTTTAGCTGAGCTCCCTCTATGCAGAGGAATAATTCGTAATGGTTTGTAAAGAAGTAATTCACTCCAACAAAAACTTTCAAAACTGCTATCCTCTTCTAAAGGTAAAGATTTGTGTTGTGGGTAGACATTTACAATTGCGGGTAGCTTTCTTTTCATCCATTCACATGATTTACGGTTCTCAGAGTATGTATATAGTTGGGATGAACGAAGCAGAGTCAGGTTTGCTAATTCTGATGGTCGATTCATGTAGTTTGAGATGTAAGATATTGAGGTTTGAGATTCTTCATCACAATTAGCTATGCATTGGAAGATTCTTTTACCAACATTCAGTGTTGCAAATTGGTGTGTGCAAGATATCAATGGGAGTTTAAGCAGCATGTGACAAGTTTCTTGTGCGCTAATGTCCCTATCAGCAACAATTCCCATGAGCAGCCTTTGGTATGCTAAGAGGATTGTATCATCTGAATTTGTTGATTCAACTATACGTTTCAAGATATTAATATAACTTTCTGACTTTTGTTCAGTTTTGGATGCATACTTCGAAATATATTGTAGAACTATTTTTTTGGAGCAGACAGGCTGACAGTCAACATTAGCCCTTCATATGGCGAGCATTGTTGGGTTGTGTACATTTAGGCAGTTATCATTCCTTGCTGGTTTGTATGATGGGTTATTGTTGTGGTCTAATATCAGTGAGGATTCAAGTTGTTCAGGCCAGGGAACTTTGTACCGACATTGAAGGATTGAGTTTTTTTTCCTCAAGCAGGTATACTCTGAATACTTTGTATGGCGTTGAAAAACATTGAGTAGCTCAGTGTAATCAGTGCAAGGATCTGATTTGGATATGATCTCTGTATCTACAAGACATGGATCTGAAATTGCAGGCATATATTGCCTGTTCAAGCAAGCTTCTTCAAGATGTGGATTCCATGCTATGATGTATTGGTCAAAGAAGTGTTTAACTGATTGGATACTTGCATGATCTGACTAGTCAAGGTTATCAACATTTGGTGCTTTTGGCAACCAAAGAAAGCCATGTATATGTGCAGATCCTCGGTGTTGCCATTCATATCTGTACCAGTGGTCAATAGTTTTTCAGTTCTTTGACAATTACTTCATCACGAAAGATTTGAAATCTTAAGTGCAAGTATAAAGCTGTAATGTGGGGATTATTGACTAAATTTTTAGTAAATTGTCTTGTGTTGTTGGGTGTATTAGCTGACTTTGATTTTGGCAATAACTTATGCAAGTCTGGCCATTTTGTATTAGCTGAACTTAAGGTGAAGAATAGTGTAGGTGCACCTAATTGTTCTATCATTGATATAAGGTCATGCCGGGACTTGCTTCAAAATGCTCGTGTACCATGCAATGAGGCTGCATATCGCATGATATGATTTGGTAATTCACTTGATAGTGTGTTTTGCAAGTATTCCTTTAGGCCATAAAGATTCTGTGGAAGACTATCTTGTAGATTAGTCTTAATGAAGACAAAAGCTGATTGCTGGGATCGATGTCTCATCATAAGATTGTAGATATAATATCTAAAATGAACATGTTGCCCAAATCTTTGATCATAGTATTTGATCAAGTGCAAAGCATATTCATGTAAATGCACTTGCTTTGTTCTTTGTTGTAGTGGTAAAGCTATTCCAGAAGGGAAAAGCGTTGGGAATGCCATGGAAAGGAGACCCTCAGTATTGTACTCATTGATAGGTGATGTACTAATTTGTGGCCAAGGAATAACATTGTTGTTGCTGTTATCTAGATGGAGGATGTTTTTGATTGCATCAAGTTATGATATTGATGATGGTAGTTGTGGGATAAATGAGGAACTATTCTCCTTGATTTGTTCTTCATTGTTAATATTCAACAGAGTAGAAGTATCTTCAACAACATCTTCTTGTAGGAAATGCACTAAATGTAGTAGCTCTATAATGTCAATGGTTTGCTCTGGCAATAGATGCACTGCATCTGGATCAATAACTACATCCTTGTAGTATTGATCATGTTTCATTTTGTAAGCCATTGCATTCATGACATGAAATCTATTCACATAACAGTCATAAGTTAATCCTTGCAAATTGGTTCTACGGACAATTAGAATCTCTAATTGGTTAATATGGCGAGGCAATGCTATTGCAATTTCAGAAATATCTTGTGGGAAGTTTATTGTATGGCCAGAATATTTGTATTGCCCTCCCCTTGCATGTGTTACTTGTAAAATAGGGGCAATTCTTGATATGAGCATTTCTTCTACTTGAGAGAGAGACTTTAAAATAGAAGGTTGCTCACCTGGGTCCATATTGTTTGATAATGAGAAGCGGTGCAAGCCTTTTTCACAAGCCTTTTTCACCATAACATCTCATGCACATAACTACGTGATTGACTTTTTTAATATTCATGCCCACATACATTTCTTTGCAAACAGAACATGGCTATGTGACCTCCAATATATCAATATTTTTGCGGAAATTAGACAACGTATTTTGAAACGAAGCAGTCTT
This sequence comes from Cryptomeria japonica, assembly GCF_030272615.1. Taxonomy (NCBI): domain Eukaryota; kingdom Viridiplantae; phylum Streptophyta; class Pinopsida; order Cupressales; family Cupressaceae; genus Cryptomeria; species Cryptomeria japonica. The sequence continues at coordinate 217,403,820 of NC_081414.1, read as the reverse complement.
CATAGCAAGTTCAGGAGCAATAGAAAATGTTTGATTGAGATTAATTTGCTCAACATCATTGTTTTCTATTTCTAATAACTTTCATGAGTTATTGGAAGGTTTATGTAGTGCATGACGCCTCAGTTGTCATTTCTTGGAGATATCGGCTCTGTTCTTTGCATGATAAGTTCTATTGGTCTTGCTTCTCTTCAATTTGATAGCATCAATTTCTTGAGGGCAAGGCTGGATAGATATCTAATATTTGAAAGAGAGCAGAGGTATGTCAGAATTTTCATAATTGAAGGTAGTTAACTTTGAAGTATGTATCAAGAATGTATGAGAATTGAAAATTGCTTCATCTATGGTTATGTGATTTCAGAGGATTTGTTCTGTATGTAAACTGCTTTTGTTGTGTTTATTTGTATCTCTAATGATCCATTATGTTGTTTTGTTGCCCTCGTTCACTCAACTTATATGTACACCTTTTTATATACTTGTAAATTACTTTACTTAAAATGTATGGGTTTTGGAAAGTCATAAATTGACTTTGTAGTGTTGGACTGTGTAGACATGTTGCTGTTAGCAAGTTGGTTTTTCAAAAGGTAGCATTGTAATATAGGTATGCATAGATATAGTAATTTTTGTTACGTACACATGTATGTATATATATACACATGTATATATACATATGAATTAAATATTCAAAGTGCTGCATACAAACATATGCACATATATAACTACACATGTATATATCAGAAAAACTAACACTATGAATAATAATGGTATATATATATATATATATATATATATATATATATATATATATATATATATATATATATCAGTGTATATATGTATAATTGTTTGTTGTTCTTAGTTGTTTCATGTTTTTAAAAGCATGATTCTAATATAGGTATGCACAACTATAGTAAATTCTGATTCATACAGATGTATGCACACATATACACATGTACATATACATATCATTTAAAAATTCAAAGTTTTGTATATGAACATATGCACATATATAACTACACATGTGTATATCAAAAAGACTATAACTATGAATACTTATATATAGTTATGTACATATATAAGTATTGTTGTATATCTGTGGAATTCTATAAGTATGAATAATTGTGGTGTTGTATTGTTATACAGATAGATATTAGACCAGAAAAACAATGATATACGTGCTTATATGTGTAATTTTTTTGCAAACAACATAGTGTCAACACATTTAAAAGTAATGAGTATGACTGCAAATAACTTATGTCAAGAGGTAAAAATTTCAAAGAGATAATCGATAGATGTAAGAAATGTCCATATAGATATTTATAGAAGCAGCCTTGTCTTCGTAAAACGTAATTGTTTGTATTTGTAAAACTATTAAATATGTAAATTAGCTAATAGTATAATTATATTGTAAACTGCAAAGTTTAATAATAAAAAAAGATACGTTATAATTCTAAGTCTGTGTACTTAGGCAGCCAATTTTTGCAAGTAGTGCATGGCACTCAGCTTTGAATTCAACAGGAGCAACTTTATTGACTATCACTTTCATTTTTGATTCTGAATTATATGTCTCAGTAGAAACCAGTAGTGTGAATGAATAGTAACGTGACAATATTCTCTTAATCACTGAGGAAGTTGTCTCTATTGTTGTTGCATCATTTTGTAGTGCATAAAGCTGTTTTGCAGTTTTGTGTAGCAAGTGAATGCTACCCTCATCAAATGCAGTGGCCCATAGAGTACCTATGGCATCTTGTAACTTTAGTGGCAAGAGGTAACTATAATTACAGTCTTGCATAGTGATTTGACATCTAGAGCAGAACCAAGAATCATCAACTTGTTGTGTACATTTTTTCTTGCAAGGCCTTCTATTTACTATTAGTGGACAGGCTACGTAATAGAAATTTTGGTCATTTACATTCACAAAGCACAGAACAACTAGCAAAGTTGTCTGAATTGTTTCTAGTTTGATGCTTATCCGCTCACGGATTGAAGAAATTGTCATTCTTGTATATTTTCCATCTATGTGGATAGTTTCTGCAACAAAGGGTACAACAAGCAAAGGGTCCTTTCCTCTTAATGTTAGAAGCTCTGCTTCTGGAAAAGTTGGGTTGATATGTAATGTCGTTGCAGCTGTTATGTTTAGTTTGTTGTACCTTGCATTTGCCTCAACAGATCCCTTTGAAATAATATAATGTGAACCTATGTCCACATGGTTAGAGTGTAACTTAGCTATCTCATCAAAACATGTAATTCTAATTTCAGAACCCTCACAATCAACAATGTCAAAGCTAAACACATGGCCATTTTTGGTGGCTGTGCTATATGCCTTAATAGGGCATTTATGAGTAACTCTCCCTTTGATTGTCCATTTATTTTGGTATGGATTCAAAGTTTTGATAGGGCTTATATTTTCAGAAGTAGTTGTTTGTGGGGATGGCAATTCATTTGCAAACTGAAGAGATCGTTTAGATGTTGATGGTCTATCCTCAGACAAAATTTCTGGTTCTTGTTCTTTGAACAGGTATACTGGTTTACCAAAGAACGGGCAATCAGTTTGTTTCACTTCCAGACTAAGTATTACAATAGTCCCGTGAAAACAAAAGACTTCTTTTTAAATTACTATTAATTATACAAAAATGAAATTAAAAAAAGATGAAACATATTGTATTTAATAATCATAGTTGATTTTCTACCTTGTGTTCCATATGTATCGACATGTATAACTCGATAACTGGACTATTGTGCCTATTTTTAGAATATCTGAATCTATCAGAGTAGCATATTTAGAAGGCAAGATTGCCAACTGCATATATGTGCCATCAGATAACACTAATTTATGTCTGTCAGTATCAACTGTTGTGTTCTGCATTTTCTGAAATGACAAAACTTGTAGCAATGCTGAAGGAAGGTCATCCCCAACATTGATAGATTGAATTGCAAAAGGGGTAGGGACATACTCTTGGGTTTTTGCCTACAAAAAACAATATGAATATAGAGCATTTAATTTTATTGGCAAGCAGCTCAAATATTTCCTTACTTGTTAATGTAAAGCTTGTGTTAGTAAACTATGTAATCAAGCTATGTTGTCTATAGAGTATGCATCTACTTTTGCACTATGCTATGAAAAAAGGATACATGTGGTAATGAAAATGGTGGTATGGAAAAGAGTGATGCACTGTCCAAAAAAAGAGCATAAAAGCTTTCTATATTGAAAAGCTTTGATAATTTAGCTTACCAAATTATCAATAGTGGAGTGCTCTATTGATTCAGAGGTAGCTGTTGAAGATGCCATTGTGCATATAGACCTTTTGAGAATTAAAAGTAAATTATAAGCATGATGAATTGTAGTTCTTATATCAAAATACAATCACAACATGATGTAAGCTTATCAAAGGTATATATGCACAAGCATAACAAAATTAACTGAGCATAGAGTAACGTTGTTACAATTTATTTTTTGTTTCAAATGGCAATGAATTGATCATAATGTGATTGAAACATGCATTGAAAATGATAATTGGTCATATGCTGATAAGCTTAAAAAACATTAAATATGACATCATGATTTACATATTTGAGAGCATATTAATAAAATATGAGTTCATCTCATCAAAGATCTTTGAAAAAATGGGATGCTTCTGTCTGTTTCGAATATTAACCAAAATGTGAATGTAACTTTTCAAAGATTGAATAATTACAACAACATAGGATCAACCCAAGCAACCCATCCAAGCTCATTATCAGTCCATTTAAATACTTTGTCTCCCAATGTGAAAATAACCGTTGCAACAACTAATTGTTTAGTACTTGGTATTGGTAAAGGTGCTAATTCAATACTATGTATGGTTGTTACATCACTACAAGATGTAGAGAGGTTGATTGTTGTTTGCTTTGGTGATTTATGTTGGTAGTGGTCAATTATCTTTCTGAGGTTGCTCTTTAATTTGTTGCTTTCTTGCAACATGCTTTCAATTACATTGTTCATGTTCTTTGTTGATTTCAATCTTCTATCCATTGTTGAAATTTGATTGTGTTAGTGTGGCTATTTTCTGTTTGAATGACAGAGTGGAAATGCATTACTAAAAAAAGTGAATATACAAGAATAATACTACAAATCTTTAAGTAGATCACATTTTTTTTTGTGAATCATAATGAATTTACTATTAACTAACTATAAAAACTTGTAATAATTAGGCCAATACTTTAAGTTTTGTAAATTGACTAATGAGTCAACTTACAAAGCTTTCAGTCTGCAAGAGAAGTGCTTAGTTGCATTTATTTTAGAGTATGTGTATATATATATCCATGTGTATATATACAGGTATACATGTCTATATCAGTGTACATACATGTATACATATACATATATCTATATGTATACATAGATACATATTTAAGTATGGGCATGAATTCTTTCACTCTGCAAGGTAAGTATTCAATTTTACAGTTGTCACAAAATCACAATTATAGACATCAATTACAACATATTAACGTTCTAAATATGGAACATTTGTTAGTGGATATTTATCTTCGAGATTAAAAGCCTTCATGTGCACAAAGTTAGTAATGTGATTTGTGTTACTCCGACCAAATATTTTGTGGAGCAATGTTATGTTTAATGTTTGCAAACCGATGTTGTCTTTAATGATTTCATCCCCAAGGCTGTGCACGAATGTCGACGTTCTTTATGGCTGATTGCAACCCTTAATTCTAATTTGTTTTTTTGTTGTCAGCAATATTTCACTTTGCAATTTTCGGTCTGGAAATTTTCACATAAGGTTATTAACTTTTGTTCTTGTTGTGACTATTTTACTGGGGTTCTCTGTGACTTTGACAAAATGAATTGTTCAAATTTGCAAGGTAAGGGTTCATTTTATTTAAATGTGTTTTTGTTTTGTAATGGCAAAGCATTTTCGAGGTTGCTTTGTCAGTTTCAAGCCATGGATGGTTTGAATTTGCAAGGTAAATTTTGGTTATATTTATATTCTTTTTCATTTTGTAATTCATTTTTTGCGAATCTGCTGTACAAATTTTTGGAAATAGCTTTCATTTTATTTAATTTTGGTTTTCGTTGTGACTATTTTACTGGGGTTCATTATGAGCTTGACATCGTTAATGGTTTGAAGTTGCAAGGTAAGGTTTTGTTTTATTTAAATATGTTTTTCTTTTGTAATGCATTTTGCTTATAGTCTGTTTATTTTCTCCTTCCGTGTGCTTGCAGGGTTGTTGCTTTGTTTCTGTTGCTTAACTGTTTGTGGGCGTCAGTACTTCCAGTTTGCAAGAAATTTTCATTTTGTAATGCATTTTTCCCTTTCGTTTTATTTAAATTTTGTTTTGTTTTGTAATGCATTTTTTTTATATTCTGCTTATTTTTCTCCTTGCGTGTGCTTGTAGGGTGACATGTTTGTTTATGTTGTTTAACTGTTTGTGGCCGTGGCTACTTCAAGTTTAATTGTTGTAGGCAATATTTTATTGTGCAAATTTTCACATGAGGCTGTATATAGTCGTGGAGTTAGGTTTTGTTCTAGTTGTGACAGTTTTATTGGGTTTCTTTGTGAGCTTCACGCCATGAATGGTTTGAATTTGCAAGGTAAGCTTTGGTTTTATTTAAATTCTTTTTTGTTTTGTAATGCATTTTTTTTATAGTCTGTTTATTTTCTCCTTTCATCTGCTTGCAAGGTTGTCACTTTGTTTAACTCTTTGTGCAACTAAGTACTTCCCCTTTGTGAGGTATTTTCCACCCTAGTTGTTTAATTGTTTGTGGATGTGACTACTTTTAGTCTGCAAGACAAATGTTCATCTTAAAGTTTCTTGCATTTATTATGCCTTTTTTTATAGTGTGCTTTTTTTTTTGCGTCTTGCACTCGCAGGGCTCTTAGTTTGTTATGGGTGCTTGAAACTCTAAAATGTAATTTGTTTTGTTGTTGTTGTAAGTATTTTGCTCCGTAAATTTTCTTGTAACTTTTGATTTAGTTGTCGAGTTAGGTTTTGTTTTGGCTATGAGTGTTTACTACTGTGTGCACACGAAGGCTTTTATTTAGTAAGATAAATTGATATATATATATGTACATCATGTGTATATATATGAACATTTATATATATAATTACATTTGTATATATATATATATATATATAAAAGTATTGGCACTGTAAAAATTCCTTTATGCTTGCAGGCTTGCTACTTTGTTTATATTATTTAACTATTTGTGGACGTGACTACTGGACTACAACATAGAGTACCCTATGTACATATACATACGCACATGTCTATATGTACATACACACACACACATATATATATATATATATATGCATACATGTGTGTATTTATATACATGTATAAATGCCTATACATACACATATGTATATATATGTACATATGTGTATGCACATATACATATATCAACACTTGAAAGTATTCTAAAAAAAATAATTACATATATACTTTGTTTATGTTTTTTAACTGTTTGTGGACGTGACTACTTTCAGACTACAACGCAGTCTTGTATCGACAAATCTTACACACTTTACAATGGAGTTATTAAAAGAGAGATTTAATAAAACCCTATATACACATATATAGACATATGTATATATGTACATATGGGTATGTACATATACATATATTAGTATTGCAAAGTATTCTAAGGAAAACAATTATACAAATAGTTTGTTTATGTTATTTAACTGTTTGTGGACGTCACTACTTTGAGACTACAATGCAGACTTGTATCAATAAATCCTACACACTTTAGAACATAGTTATTAAAACAGAGATCTAATAAAATCCTATATACATATACATACACACATGTGTATATATACATACATGCATAAATATATGCGTACATATGTGTATTTATATACATGTATACATGCGCATACAGACATGTATATATATATATATATATATCAGGACTACAATGCATTCTAAGAAAAACAATTATATATATATGTACATGTATATATATACGTACATGTGTACACACACACACACACACACATATATAGGTACTCTAAGAATTTGTTAATCTTTGCACACATAAAGAATGCCGACATTCATGCACAACCTCAGGAATGAAGTCATTAAAGATAGTGTTGTTTCAGAAACAGAGCACACACATGGAGATGACCACAAGGAAGTCATAATATATGTGTGCATGTGTGTGTGTGTGTGTGTATATATATATATATATATGTACATGTTTATATATTCATATACATGTATCATAACTGCATATATATTCAGGCTGAGCAAACGTTATAATTCTTAAATAACATAAACAAAGTCACAACCATGCAAGTATAGTACATAAAAGAACAAAACACCCTATAAAATAAAGGACTGCAAATTTTGAAAACTTGAAATTCAATACTGAATGTTTGGTGAAAATTTTCAAAGAAAGATATTCTTGAGAACAACAAAATAAATTACATTTTAGGGTTACAACTGGCAAACTAAAACTCTTTTAACTTAAACCAGAATTTAATTGGCAACATAATGGTCAAAACCTAAATACCTATCAAAGTGAATAGAGACATTACAGACTGAAAGTAATCACGTCCACAAACACTTAAATAACATAACCAAAGTAACAATCCTGCAAGCACACCATGCCCAAAAATAAGGACGCTATCAAATAATGCATTACAAATTTTGAAAACTTAAAAAACAAAATAAACAAGTACTTGGCAACCTAAAACCATTAACACCGACAACCTCAAAAACAAGCCCAATAAAACAGTCTGCATTGGTGCACATCACCGGGGACGAAAAGATTAAAACAAAGTAATAAACTTAAATCAATAAATATCGAAAAGATTAAAACAAAGCAATAACTTAAATCAATAAATATTTGCAAACAACAAAACTGAACTAAAACCCTTTTAACCTACAACAAAATGCACAAAGTACCAACCTTGCAACTACACCAAACCGGGAAATAAGCAGAGTATACAAAAATGCATTACAAGACCAAAAACAATCTAACTAAAACCAGAACTTACCTTGCAAATTCAAATCATTCACTTAGAGCGACAACAAAACCTAAGTCAACAACTATATCCAAAGCAATGTGAAATTGCCTAGCAAATTGGAAGTAGTCACGGCCACAAACAGTTAATAACATAGACAAAGTAGTTTGCAAATCGAAATATTGCCGACAACAACAAAACAAATTAGATTTTAGTGTTCCAAGCGGGCATAAAGAATCTAAATAAAATGAGAACTTACCTTGCAATTTCAATAGTCACGCCCACAAACAGTTAAACAACATAAACAAACAAACAACCCTGCAAGGACATCAAAGCATTCAAGGCATGAAGCTCATACAACGAGAACAAAACCTAACTGCATGACTATATACAAACCCATGCGTAAATTTGCAGAGAGAAATATTGCTTACAACAATAAAACAAATTAAATCTTACGGTTGCAAGCGGCAAAACTTACCTTACAAATTCAAAGCATTCACGCCGTGAAACTCACAAAGCAACCTCGAAAATGGCTTCCAAAGTGGAAGTAGCCACGCCCACAAACAGTTAAAGAACATAAACAAATCCAGAATCCTGCAAGCACACAGGAGCAAATTGCTTGCAAATTGGAAGTAGCGACGCCGACAAACAGTTAAGCAACAGAAACAAAGCAGCAACCCTGCAAGCACACAGAAGGAGAAAATAAACAGACTATAAACAAAATGCAATAGAAAAGCAAAACATATTTAAATAAAATGAAACCTTACCTTGCAACTTCAAACCATTAACATTGTCAAGCTCATAAGGAAGTCCAGTAAAATAGTCACACCGAGAACCAAACCTAACTAGCAAAACAGTCACAACGAGAACAAAACCCAACAATCTATGCGAACATTTCTAGAGCGAAAATTGCAGAGTGAAATATTGCTGAGAACAACAAAACAAATTAGATTTTAGGGTTGCTAGCACCCATAAAGAACATCGACATTCGTGCACAGCCTCAAGGACAAAATCATTAAAGACATCATTAAAGACAACGTCGCTTGGGAAACAGAGTGCATGCACGGAGACGACGGCAAGGCATGAGCACGTCAGCAACCAGAGGGAGAACGCCGACGACAAGACATTCCGGTGGCCGTTGGAATGTCTTGCAATTTTCCGATCACTTTCGCCCACTAAAAGCCTATCGGCTTAATGAATTTCTTCTACCTTTGTTCAAATAAATATGAAAGAACATATTGTACAATCTTTCCTATGGTTTTTTTTTTCATTCTTTTCCTTCTTTCTTTCTTTTCTCTTTTTAATACTTTTTGATTAAACTTTTACAAAGACCCAAAACTCCCATCATATATAAGAGGTAGCTACTCTTAAATATAGAGGAAAATCACTCATTTTAAAATAGTTTTACAATTGTTGTAAGCTTTTGTCATTTATCATTGGGTGAGTTAGGATAATTTTAGAAAAGTATTATAGCGATAAATCTATTTATTTACAATACTTTTGTCCACTTTATCATTGCCTATGAAAAAAGTAGTGCCATTGCATTACATGCTTATTCTCATAGAAAATGGAATAGAAGTTTTTTTAATAACTATTTGAAGTCACCCCACTTTGATATAGGTGTAGTTTTTTTTTATAGTCTAAGGATAATGCATAATATTCATATGAATTTAGCACGTGGCTTACAAGTTTGAGCTATGCAAATGATATTTACTGGTGTGTTCTAAGTTTGGGAACATTGAAATAAAATTTGATGTGCAAGGTCCATAGGTCTAACTTCCCAATATTGATTTCTCTAAATACAATAAATATCAATATTTTTTTTAGAAGTCACGCTTTGAAGTTTCTCCCTGTTCTAGTTTATGATTTTCTAGTTCTCTCTTCATATTTTTTCTCCATACCCTAACTCTCCATTCAAACAAGTAATATGGATTCAAACCTATCTATGTTTCTTAATGTATTGGAAGTTCTAGTTACATCATATTCAAACTTCTTGAACCTCATTTCACCATATTCTTCATCTCATGTATACCTTTTATTTTCCTTATCAAAACTTTATAGATAATTTCTTCTTTGTCAGGTTCAACATTGTCACTTCCACTTGATCTAGTAGATAACATACTACATCCATCTTTTGTTGCAAATGTGATGTTGATGGTTGCCATTAATGGTTGTCATTGATGTCAACATATTGTTTTGGGATTGGCTCCTTATGTTTGGTGATCTGGAAGATGTGTTCTTGGAATGTTGGGTGCTCTAAAAGATGTGTTACAATTGATATTCAATGTTGTTTGTTTGTGTTGATGGTGATATGGATTTCTCTATTTACCGGATATGGTATTGATCGACTGTATTCATGAATATCTTGGTTCCATTCTTATTTTTGCTAAGTTGGGTAGTGCTATTCTGGGTTCGGTTCAATTCGGAATTGGAGAATGAGTAACGAAATTTATGTAGCATGAGTCTTGATTTGGGTCCGTTATTTATGATGGATGTAACGTTTTGATCTGTCTCATGAAGTGCGTTGTGGTATGGTCTACTTGTCATTCCTGTCCACCATCGGAATTTTTAGTGTTGACCTATTTCAAATCTATGTTTGGTCGACTTAGAAGATTACATATGTTGTTTGAAGACAATATAAATAAGAGGATGATCTAAATGTGTGGAGGTATGGAAGATGTGTGAGTCTGAAAAGGATAAATTTGATTGATGTTGATATGTGAAGTGTGTTGTTGCAGAGAGACATCAGAAGCAGTTTCTATATTGCAAATTATGTCACAGTGGTGGATTCTCTTTTCTTTCTTCTTTCTTTGGCAATGAGCCCTCTTGTACTGAGAATTCTAGTAGTGAGCCACCTTTTATAAAAATCACCTTAACCAGTGCTATATATTGAGAACTAACATTCTATGTGGTTTTTCCCTTCTTAGGTTTTCCACGTCATGTCTTGTGTTGATTGTGTAATCTGTTTTATGTATGTGCTTTCATGGTAGCTGTTTTAATCAATTTTTTTGGTTATTCCGGATATATGAAAGAATTGAAGAAAAAGTTTAGTTGTCAACCGATTCACCCCCCCTCTTAGTTGCCTAGATATTTAACATCCTCTTCTTTTCTACAATCTTAGACTTAAATACCACTTGATCCCTAAAAAGAGAAGCTACACCTCATTCTCTCATTAACAAGGGATACATTGAACTCTTCTCAATTGGAAACTTTCCTCAAAATATTATACAACATTAAATTTTAACATTTCTAATGTAATTAACATGCTTAGAATGAAGTAAATCAATGGAATTATAAATAATATAGATCATACACCACATAAATGAGATAAAAAGAACACTAGTGTAGACACCTAAAATTAATTAAATTAATATTTAATTAAGTTAAGCCTTTCCACATAATTAATTCAATTAATTGTGTTAGTCCTCTTCTTCTTAAAATTAATTAAATATTATTTAATTAATTTTATTATTATAACCTTATAATTAATTTATCAATAAATTAATTATTTCTCATTCTTCTAAAAATGATTTCAAATGATATTTCTTGTAAACCCTGCTTAGTTAACTAATTTTAATTAACTAAGCTAATCATGTGATTCCTACAAATCACTTATTCTAATCTTCACTTAGCCTAATTAATTCTTCCAGAAGCATCATTATCATTATTCCTCAATTTTAAATTCATCCACTCATTATCTCTCCTCATGTCACATCCTCTTAAATTTCCCACTTGCCCTCTAATCACTCATTAAGCCACCTAATCAATCTCCTTAATCATTTGCACATCCCTAATCACCTTGATTAGGGATGTGTCGACTATTTTCCATAATGACTACCCACTTTGATCCTTTCAAAGAAATTCAAATTCTTTGAATCTCCCCATGCCACCTCTTCCCAAGGATTTTTTTAATTCCTTTTCTTATTTAGTCTTCCCACACATCCTCTTATTTTGGAATTTTTAATTCCTCCTCCCTTCCTCCAAGGAATTTTATATTCCTTTTCTCTTCCTAATGAACTTGGGAGCTCTTCCCATATACCTTGAGAGGTGTGGAGACAAGAAATGATTTTATGACATATCTCTTGGTTCCCACACCTTGTCCTCTCAATCCTCTCCCACTCTTTCTTTCAATCCTAGCCCTTCATTCTAAAATCAATCTTGGTCTCCTCCAATCTATAAATCGGAGTGATTTCCTCACAAATCATCCACTTCCATTTCATTCTTATGCTGTCCATTTGATCCTATATTCATTTCCATCATATTCTCATGCTGCTCATTTGAGTCTTACAATCCATCAATCACACCCTCATAACGCCAAAATATTGCCTCACCTAAGCCATATCCATCATCATCATTCAAATCCAATCCAATCCCTCTTGTTGTGTAATGGAGAACAATCCACAATCTTCATCCATCTAAAGACCAATCCAATCAAGTGAGGAAGGGGTACATTCTTCACTTCACCGAAGGTCTAATCCGAGGAGCAAGAGATCATCTTCATGAAGGTATAATGGTTTTGGGTATATTTGGTTGTGTTTTATGTTTACTTTGATTGAATCTAACCATTAACTCTCTTGTGAATTTTCTCATCTCCATTTTGGCATGCCCGGTGGGACCCACTTCCCTAGAAACTAATCAAAATTTTGAGTTTTTATGGTTTTTAGCTCGCAGGTCCCGGATCAACGCATGCGTCTGCAAATTGAGGCATCTGCCTTGTTGGTTCAACACCTCCTCCAGGAATTCATGTATGCACTGAAATTTAAAATTTGCTAACCCGCCTTTTGCAAGTTTTTGTACTTCAACGCCTGCGATTTTGTGTGACGCCTCCATCTAGTGTCTATAGACACTTAGTTTTTGAGCTTAAATTTGATTTTCTTGCTTTCTTTACAAACTAAAAAATACAAAAACAACACAAAAGGATTAAAAAGAACAAAAACAAGTTAAGTTAGTGGTCTATTTTCCTGTTTTATCAATCTTTCAAGCAATTTAGTTAGGTTTTTTTGGGGTTTTAGCGCACCAGCATTTGTGCAGACACATCAACGTCTGAGCACTGCTTCAATGCCTGTGTTGGGGCAGAAAAGCCCACTTAGATTTTCAAATTTCAAATTTCAAAATTTGAATTTCAACTAACTCTCTTGGCATTTAATTTTTCCTAATTTGACGTTTGCGCTGACGCTTAACATCTGTGCATAGGATCAATGTCTACGTGGTGATAGTTTTAGGTGCAAATTTTCAAATTTTGAATTTCTATAAGAATTTCTTGCTTTTTGTTTGATAGGTTGTGCACAGACTCTTTTAACGTCTGCACAGACATTTCAATGTCTGCACATGTGTTTCAATGTCTGCACCTATAGTTCAACGTATGCACTATTACCTTAGCATTTTTGTGTTATTGATCCAAATTTTAGTTTTTGCAAGTTTCTCGTTTGTCCAAGGCCTTAATATCATACTACTAATAGTTTTCCTTGCAACATTGTTTGTCAAAGTCAATTTTTATCACTATTATAGTTTGCTTTCTTGCATTTTAGTGTAGAAAACATATACATGTGGGATTAAAACTAACTAGTGTCTTCCATTTCTTGTGCACTTGCATGCATGTTCAGGTGAATCCACAGTTGTGTTTGAGTATCCTCTCCCCTCGCCTTCATGGATCTTGGGTGTAAGAGAAAGAGAAATCAACAACACCCACTTTTTATTTTTGTAGAGAGGGGTATTTTTGATTAGGGATTTCATCACGCCACAAGAATACTTTGAATTGGGACATGTCAGGGATATCAATTCTCCTGACGCGATCTTGAGCGGGTTTTTCTGAGCCACTATATAAATAAGTTTGTCAGGTAGCTTAGGTGTTGAGTGAATTCGACGTATTTGGGGGCCCTCCCTGCACCGATAAGCTCAATTAGATCCTTAAGTGGCTTGCTTCGAGAATCCATCATTGTGTTGGTGATCCCTAAAAAATTACATTGAGAACTAGTTTAGTTAGTGAAAATCCTACATTTGATAGTGTAGGGGATGCAGATTGTACCCTGAAGTTACCTCTCATGTACCCACTCAGGATGAGATAGGAATTCCCCATACAATAGATCTTTGGATCTTCGAGGTAAGAGAATCTAGTGTGCTCAAGAAGTGAGTGCATTGTAAGGGGGAGATAATGCTACCAGAGTCTCTATCTGTTTGCCTGAGTGAGGTATCAGTTTCTGCGAGAGGCCTATCAAGTGATTTCCACTTTCTAGCCTTAGGTCGTATGTTTTAAAAGTGTGTCTTCATTTGTGCAAAACCAATAAAATTTTGTTTGGTCTAATCTAGGCCCCCAATCAATTTAATGCTTGTCATAAAGCGTTACCTTAGCCAATGTGCTTGTCATTGTTTGATTTCTCTTGCCAAGAGTAGATAACATCCAAAATATTCCCAAATTTGACCCAACATTTGACCAAACCCTTCAATCTTCACTTTGTCACTTTCAAACCTCTATTTTGTTGCCTCTGTTCAAGTCAAACCTCCAATTAGTTTTTATCCATCCAAACAATCATCAATCCCCAACCAATATCTCTATCCAATCATTAATCCAGTCTCAGGTAACCTTCCCCTTCTTCTGCCTATGATCAATTTCCTCTCACCTTTTAGGACTTAGCACTTAAACCTAATCAATCATTTAATTCAATCATCAATCATCAATCCTAATTCAAGTTCACTACTTTGTGAAATTTTGATTTAGACCTTTATCTTTAATCAATCAATCAATTAGCTTTTGTGCCTAGGAAAGAATTTTCCCCAAGTACCTTTTCTTAATCATTTTGGTTGATCAAAACCTCAATCCTTTTGCCTATTTTTCTTAGGAACGTAAGGCTATCCTAAGTAGAAGAAGGCTTGATCAATTGTACCTTAATCTAAGGGTCTTAATTTTACCTAGCTTGGTTTTTACCTTGCTTGTTTGTGGTCTATGTCATCAATCCCTACTTGAGTCCTAATCCAAGGGCTAAGGTGTCATCTTAATCTAATCAATATTGTCCTAATCCAAGGACCAATCCAAACCAATCAAATCCAAACCAATCCAATCCAAGCAAATCAAATTGAATCCAATCAATCCTCACTCAAATCCAAAGTTGCTAAGTCGTAGTCCTCATATTCATCTAACATCATCCCATCAATTTTATTGACCAAGTCACATTCATCCAAGTCCAACTTGTCAACCCATTCTCAACATTTTGAGGTTACCCTTGCATGGTCTACATGCGCTCATAAAAGAAAAAGATGGCTTCCCAAAGAGCTAAACTTCTCGATCACAATCCTTATCAAAGACCTTCTCCAACCCAAATCCAAAATCCAAATATCAGATCTTGGTATGAGAAAATGATCATGGAAGTTCACAGATCACCTTATCAATCATGCCCATCCCAACTCGCTTACCAAGTTAATCCCATAACCTCCCATCCATCTACCATATCCCCACCCATTTCACCTCAACACATTGTATCCAAGCCCAATCCACATCACATCTCTTATTCTTCCCCTACCTTTGACAAGGGAACCATATTATTCCCCATCCATGTCTTCATATTATCCCTCATCCACATACCCCTCTGATCCAATGTGTATACCTCCATCTTCTCCCCCATCCATATCCCAATCCCCATATTTTTACAATACATCCATCACCTCCACTCATCATCCAAATCCTTTTTACCATAGTTCTCCAAGCCTTATTCCTAATCCCCCAATCCATAATCCCAATCCTCCATATAACACCAAATCTCCACATAATCTTCATCCTCCAAAATCCACGTCATCCCCATCCTCCAAGTCCTTTATTCATAATTGTATCCAAGGCATACTAGCAAAGGAGACAAAATCCCCACCTCAAAACAAAGTTTCCCAATCTCACCATGTCCTCCATCCACCTCCATCCCCTCCACATGAAGACAAACCTCAATCCCCTAAGCTTCAATGTACCTTCATCCCTCCATCCACCCAAGTTGAAGATTCCATATCCTTCTCCATCACACCATCCCCACAATTCCAAACATGCCAAGACCTTGTTCCAAAGCATGCCAGCATAGATTCCTCTCCACCTCAAGATCAAGGAATCCCTTCGTCTCATGATACCTTTACATGTCAAAATCCATGTCTACCCTCCACTCCATCTCATGATCGCATCCCCTCCACTCCATCTCAAGAAAAAATAATCCCTCCATCCAATGCTCTCCTTTCATCTCAAGATCCAATCATCCCTCCTACTCCACCACATGATCCCATCCCAAGTCAAGATCAAAGTATTTCACCATCTCCATGTCATAATACCTATCCATCTCATGATCCTAATATTCCTCCTAATCCTCCACAAGATCCTAGTCCTCTACAAGATCCCATCACCCCTATCTAAGATATTCATGAATCCCATACTTATCAACTTGGCTCTTCCACCTTCACCCACTCTGGTTTCCTCCAAGAGGTTACAATCCCTTATACATCCCATCCCCCTCAAAATGGACTCGCATCTTGTTTCCAAAATAATAAGTATCCCATTGGAAAAAAGAATTTGTGAAAAAATGTATTATCAAGGGAAAGGGTTAGGCCTCCATGAACAAGACATATTGGAACCCCTCCAAATCTAAGAAAATGAAAATTCATATGGCCTTGGGTATAAATATTATGATCAAGATGTTGGTATATCTTCCATCTCTCCAAAATCCCTCCGTATAAATAAAAATCACACCATCCCCCATATTTCACATCCATTTTGGGCCCTTATGTCCAAAAGTCCATTCCTTCCTCATCCACATCCATTTTGGTTCCTTATGTTCCAAAGCTAAACCCTTTATCCCTTCCATCCATCTTGGCTCCTTACACCCCTCCATCCACCACTCCATCACCTGAAATAATCCCTAAGAAAGATCAACAAAGGCACACATCCTTTAATTCCTTCCCACACTCTCCTTCTACCATACCATCCATAAAATATCCAAGTCATCCATCCTCATGCACCCACACTATTGCTGTTGGAAGCAATTTGGATTCCAAATCTAAACTACATAAAGCTAGAAATCCACAAAAATTTAAGGATCAACATGTCCCATAAAAAAGGCATTCTCAAGAAAAGAAAAATATGATCCAAAAGAAAGAAAAATAAAAAATTATGTGGATTCCCAAGATGCTCATAGAATAAATGCATCTCAATTTAAAATCCAAATTGGCATCCAAACTTTCTAATCCAAAAGCTTCCTCCACTCATAAGTCCTCCAATCCTCCATCTAACAACCCTCCATCTTTAAAATCCATTTTGGGTCCTTATGTCCCAAAATCCACCATCCCAAATTCATCTTCCCCTCACTAATACATTTGGCCTAAAATTTCGATGGAGGTTTTCGACGGAGAAGGTATATTGTGATCAAATTTGAATTTTTTTTGAAAAATTTGCCCGCATTCGTCGGAACTCCGATGATAATTCAACATCTGGTTTCGACAAAGAAGGGATTGGTAATGAAATTTGTTTTTTTTTATAAAAAGTGCTCACGTTCGTCGAAATTCCGACGACCACGGGCATTACTTAAAAAAAAAAAAAGACCAATACATTTCAAACATTATTCCCGCCTCTTCCCTTTCTCACATTGCCGCCCCCAATAGTGTAATAATGGGTGGGTTTGGCTTAAACATACATTTCCAGCATACTCCCCGCCTGTAACAATATGGGAGCTTTTGGACATGTAGACATCCATCAAACCATAACAGAAGGGATTATTAACATCAAAGCTGCTTTGGAAATTTTTATGTTGCAGTTGGAAATGCTCTGATAAACATAATGTGCGGATGGAAATAATAGCCATCTTGTCCAGGTTCAACCGAAAGTAAACGTCGATTGGATCCTCTTTCATTTTATTTATTTCTTGCCCTCAACTGGGTAATTCCATGCATTTGATTTCCATCCATTTGATTTTCTATTGTCGAACAGAGCCCTACAATTCTATGGGGCCACAGTTGGAGGAGCAACGATAGGAACCATCAATGAGGCACGTGAACAGTTTGACCGATTAATGCCTCCAAGCAATGTCAGCTCATGGAATAGGGTTTGCAAAAATGGGAGCAATTTCGGCTCATGTAATAGGGTGTGCAATTAGCAGGTGTAAATCTCTGTCAACATCCCCCGGCCTGTGCGAAAATGGGAGCTTTGAAATAGGGTGTGGATGTCCATCACAAGATAAACAATAGAGGAATTGTATTAGTTGGTGTAGCTACAATTGCCTTGACAATCATGTATGCAAAATGTGTGAGATGAGATAAGGCACGCCGATTGTTTGACAGAATGCCTCAGAGAAATTTCTCCCACTGAACACCTGATTACAAGATATGAACATAATGGGTTTGTGGGAAAGGCTTTAGAGACTTTCAATTAAATGCGATTGTCAGGTATAAAGCTTTGCTAGTATCCTCCTAGCCTATGCCAAATTGGAAGTTTTGGAACAAGGTATGAACACCTATCATAGGATAAATAATAGAGGAATTTTGTCACATGTTGTAGCTGCGATTGCTAGGGTACATATTTTAAAGATGTTTTATATCATATATAATTGTAGTTAAAATTCAATGTGCCAACTATTGAAGAATATCTGAGATTAAGAAGGTTTATCATAAATGATGAAATGCTTAGGTTGAAATTGATGAAATTTTTATTTTGTCAATGTTTATTATGTGTGAGATTTGTCATGTTATTAAATTGTAATCATCTATGTTCAAGCTAAAGTTATCATTCTAAAGGTAGATAATTTTTATTCATTTAAGTATGTTTATAATGATTTCTTATATCATTTCTCTTGTCATCATATGGAAACTCTTCATTTTTAGTGTGATTTTTCCTTCCACTACCATTCCATTCTATTCCCTCTTACTTCTCACCCTCTTTAGACATCCTCTATTCTTCCCATGTTTCTCATACCACATCCAAACCTTCAATACACTAATGAAGTAGTTTGATCAGCTTAAGAAAAGAATGGATACTATGCTTGTAGCTCTAATTCTATTATATTAAATATGTGTTTCTTATGGACATAGAGATTGAATTTAATAATTAAATCAAAATAATATATGGAAAAGAACCAATAAAAAATTAATAAACAAATAAAATAAGGAGCAAATGAAACCCTCTTCAACACCTCTTGATGCTCTTAAGCGCAAAAATCCAACTTCTAACTCTTGTTATCTACCAATAATGTAAGAGAAATAGGATTTTCCCTCCATATATATGAAATCAAGGAAGCTTTCATCTTTATACTCCAAAAATGAATAAGAGAGCAACTTTCAAGAATCCTAATGCCATCGTATTTGAAGACGGTACTTTCACACTGGTTGCAAAGAAAAATCAAAATATTTTTTAGTTGAGGTATTAGAAATAGTTAATTAATCTTGGTCTAGTAAAATAGTATTGTAATAATCTATTACATATTAAAGCATCTTTCTACATTTATGTAGTATGCATGGAACATTGTTGAATTCACATAATGTGATGGTTTTTAACTCTTCTATCTTATTATTGGTAATAATTAGTGATGTGGTATTTTGGTGCAATTTATATTTTCATTCTTTGGGTGGTATATAGTGTAATAATCACCATGAAAATCAAGCATCATTATTAGAAGGGATCTCTTAAGAATAAATCAACTCACGGATACAAGATTGATTTAAACCTTCACTTCTAATGAAATAGTTGCCTCAAGGTTCCTTAAGTTAGTTTTGGGTAATAGTAATTTTGTTAATCATGTCCCCTACATTAGAAGGCTTGCATATGTGAGGCTTTCATATTGGTTGGCAATATTTATCCCCATTGTAGCTTAGAGTGTAGAGATTATATGTTTTTTATATCCTACACATTTAAAGATATGAATATATTGAAATTTAAGGAAGAAGTGGTGATAAATATGGAAGAAAATTATTAGTGACATCTGATGTTAAGAGCCATTCAAATCCTTAGGGATTTTTAACTATAAACAATGAATAATTGAAACTAGTGCATTGTAAGTTTCTATTTCTTCATATTTTTTAGATGTCAATGGTAGGTGTTGACTATTTTCATGGTGATTCATAATAAGTGGTAAGTAGATGTCTCTAGCATCTCCACAATTCTATTACTTTTTAGATATAAGATCCATAGAGCTTGGCATAGGAAGGATTTATTTCATGAAATAGGTTCCATTACTTGATCCCATAGTTGGTAGTGTCTTGACAAATGTAATGTAGAACCCTAATGCAATAGAGGTTGAATACCTAGTGGATTGTAATGTAGTATAGTGAATTCAAGATTTTGGAATTATTGAGTTTTTATTTATCCCTTGCTATTTATGATTTTTTTGGTTATGGTTGTGGTGTTTGTAGGGAGACATTTACAAATTTATATCTATTTTTACTATTTTATGGTTTATGGGTTTGTAATGGTAATTTAATGTTCTTTCATATTTTTGTATAGATACTTTACAATAGCCTATTATGGTGATTTGTTCTATTATGGATGTAATCTTTATATTATATTCAATTCATGGGAAATGTTCCTAATATAATCCGTAATTAATTAATCTAGAGAAAGATAACACTAAAGAAAGAAATCTAATCATTGCCTTTCTTTTTAATTAAAACATTGAGATAAAAGACCAATTAGAGAGAATTAAGACATAATATTATATCATGCAATGTAGGATACATTAATGATAGCAAATAACAACTAAATTAGTTAGAGATCTTGAATAAACATTCTAATTAGAAGGCCCTTATCTTCAAATCCATCACTATATGAAGAAACTAATAAAGGATTTATGATCAAGTAAAATTCTATTTTCTATCACACTTTATGATAGTTTAAAAAAAAAAATAAAAAAAATTCATCATTGTAACATATCGATTGTGTGACTTAACTAGTTCCAATTCAAAAAGGTCACACTAGAATGTTTTGAATTAGTCTAAAGACTAGGTAATTGGGACAGGGTCCAAACCCTTATGTAACAACCAACTAATTATTATTTTGTCATTGATGTCAAGAAATTGATTTTCTAATTCAGTATGATGTTGCCATATCTTAAGAAATATGATATGAAGATTATAAAGAAGTCGGTAAAGACACAGGAAAGAATATGATGAATAAAGGGATAAGTTATTCAATGGGCAACTCTACCGAGTCAGACAATGATGAGATCTTGATGTTTTAGATTGTTTTAACATCATACATATGTTGTAAAATGTAAAGATTAATACTACACTATGTTATCAGCCAAAGAACCTAGTCGGTAAACCCTAAGGTTATTGCAGTCGGTTAATGAAGACAGAATGTCTACCAAGTAAAGTTTAGTATTCACCGAGTTGTAACCGAGCTATAACAGAATGCATTAAATGGTTACATGTGATATTTAATGAAAGAAGCTGATGAGCTGGAGCGGATCAATGATTGGCAAGCCGTGGAAGAAGTTTGTTAACAAATCTAAGGCAATGGAAAGTCGGCAAGAAGATCTACAGCTCAGATTGAACCGCATTACCCTAACACAAGTTCCAAGATGATTGTGCAAGTTCCGAGGCAGGGAAAAATGTTTTTCAGATCGTAAGATACAATGAACCTGGACAAGATTGAAGATCTGATGGCTATGATTGATCATGGGAAATGTGATCAAGGAGATTAAGCGGTTAGATGATTGTTTATAAATAGGAAACTGTTGATAAACAATGTATGCGGGCAAGTGTATGCACAGGGATGCTACATAATGATCACCGAGCACAGAAGCTTGAAAACCTGTTGGAATAACAGAGTATTGATGCCCAACAGATAGACCAGAATAGTTCTATGTCTAGATTGTGTTGAACAAATAAGAATCTGCTTTAGCATTTTAGATGTAAAGTTGCAGATAGATTGTATTACTGTTAGCTTATGAAAGTAACAGGAAATCTCTTAACCGAGTGGACTTAATAGTCTTATAAGTAAAACCTCTACATTCTAAATGAGTGTTTGAAATCCTTTGACAAGGTTACTTCTAACAAAGTGAAGATCCTAACAGATTTGAGGGAAATCCTTTAACCGAGTCACATCTAGCAATGTGTTTTGTAATCTTTAACAGGATTGGCTTTTAACCGAGCATACTCTAGAAGAGTATATTTCTTAGTGGGTCCGAAATCCCACAGTGGTTTTTCCCTATTTGGGTTTCCACATTAAATCTGGTGTTATGAGGTTTATATTGCTCATATGGTTTTGAGTTTGCATGTTTGACAATTTTTATTCTATGACTGATATATGTTATCGAGGTTGACTCTGATGTTTACATTAATGATTAAGTTTGTATGATTCACTCCCCCCTCTCATCTTGTTGGCTATCAGATCTGTACTTATATTAAGTATCAAAACTATCACAAAGAATCTCTCATATAAGGAGAGGGATCACCAAGATTTAAAAATAAATTAGGTTTAGCAGGCACCTAGAATCCATGAAACAATACAATCACCTAGCCATTCCCAAAAAACATTAAGCACAATGGAATGTATAGTTAAGGAAGGAACTAGAACATGAATTACCAATGCATTTTGAAAGGCACCCCTAAACCTATTAGTAGCATAAACCCCTACAAACACAACAATTGGGTACATAGGAGCAAGGCAAACCCCACAACCCACCTCACTAGGACCAGGATCACCATAATTGGTAGATGCCACCATAATAGTATCTTCAAAACTAGCCTCTAACAAGATAATTGCAGCTACACCAACTAAAAAAATTCCTCTACTATCTATCTTGTGATGGATATCCACAACCTATTCCAAAGCTCCCTTTTTCGCACTGGCTGGAGGAGCATTTAGTTGAAAGCATCTAAACCTTTCCATTAAAATCATTTTGTGCATACCCTGCAATCATACCATTCCATAAACCGACATTTCTTGGAGGCATTCAGTCAAACAATTCACATACCTCATTGATGCTTCCACATTTTGCATAAATGTCTATCAGAGCATTTTCGACTAATAAAAAATCCTAGAGAATTTGTGATTATACGATTACACTCAATAAGAACCCTCCCTTTACCTTGGAACACATTCTCATTCCTTCTCTTCCAAAGAAACCAAAGAATTTCAATAGACAATAAAATCCAAAAATAGTTAGACTTTTTACTTAGATTGCAGACATACCTGAGAATAATTTCAAACCATGAGAAATTATCAACAATATTCCCGCCTAAAATGTTATAACGATTGAAAATCATGAATTTTCTCCTAATTAATATCTTCCAAGGTTCATTCCCTTCTAAAGCCTTGACAATCCATTTGATTTCTAAGGCAATACCTTGTTGCCTGAGGTCTTTGATCCCCAATCCACCTAAGTCCTTACTCAAGCAACACCATTTCCATTTAACAACATGCATCCTTTTCTTACCTCTTCCATCTAAGCACAAAATTGCACTGACGATAATCTTGTGGGTCTGACGGTTTGGCCGTCGGTGCATGAAAGCATTGCATGAGTTCTACTTTTAAAAATTACATAAAACATTTTTAATTTATTTGATTGAGTCTTATTTGAAAGAAACATTATCAATGATGCTTCCTTTCTCCAAGAATTGGATCTAGGATCTTTCTGTCAAATAATATGTAACATCCAATGACTAAATATTTTCTTTACAAATGCTTATTTTATTTAATCATCTCAGCGTGAATTATAATTTATATCTTGTGGAAGTAGAAGATAGAAGCTAAAGAGTCGTGTGCAAGTAAATTTCGTAAAAGAAAGCAAGCAGGCATTATCTTGAATGGCATGGAAACAAACTCATCAGCTGCCTAGAAGAGAGAAATTGGAGAAAAGTAGAGGAAAGTGTTAAAGGGTGATAAATACATAGAGAGTATGCAATACAAACAAACAATGTCTAGAGTGTGTGATGTGACGTCTCTAATTTATGTCCGGAGGGACTAACTAGTTTTGGAGTTCCTGGGAAACCTATTGGGCCACACTTGGAGGAAATAAATGTGTTCATGCAAGGGCCACTTTTTTTCTATTATGAGAATGATGATTTTTCACCGAAGGATATTTGGAAGAAAATATCCAAAAAATTCTGTAGTGTGGAACCAGGGTTGGTGGAATCGAAGTACTTTTCAGCTTCCAGAAGACCAAGAGGTTATGTGCACAATCTCCCAATAGAAGGGCGATTTCAAGCATTACCTCTCCCCCCCATGACTATTCAGGAAGCACTTCCTCAGACAAAGGACTATTGGCCTCCATGGGATCAAAGAAAAAAATTGAATTGCATAGACTCTAGACGATGTGGTGGTGTCCTTCATGAAGAACTTTGTACTATAATTGAAAATTGACGAGGGAAACTACAAGATAGTGAACATAAATACATTCTTGAAAAGTGCAAAGAATGGAACTTGGTTTGGGTGGGGCCAGGTTAGGTGGCTCATTTAGAGCTTGACGAGAAAGAAATTATATTAGGATTTGAAAAAGATCACACTAATGGAACTTCTTGTGCGACTGATCAATTGCACTATTTCGGTAATGCATTCCAAATAGATACAGTTGCATACCATTTATCTATCTTGAAAACATTTTATCCTGATGGCATTAAAGTTCTTTCTCTATTTTCTAGTATTGGTGGAGAAGAGGTTGCTTTGCAACGACCTAGGATACATTTAAGTTGTGATGTATCTGCGGAAATATGTGAAAAGAATAGGCTTATCCTTAATAGTTGGTGGACAAAAACCCAATAGACAGGTAGGTTGATTCAGAGGGAAGATGTTCAAGATTCAAATACAGAAGTATTGGAGTTTTTTATTAGAGTTTTTGAAGCCGTCTTGAACTAGAGTTGCCATTGTTGCATTTGAACTCTAGTAAAAAACTCCAATACTTCTGTATTCAAATCTTGGACATCTTCCCTCTGAATCAACCTACCTGTCTGTTGGGTTTTTGTCCATCAACTATTAAGGACAAGCCTGTTCTTTTCACATATTTCCATAGATACAACACAACTTAAATGTATCCCAAGTCGATGCAAAGCAACCTCTACTCCACCAATACCAAAAAATAGAGAAAGAACTTTAATGCCATCAGGATAAAATGCTTTCAAGATAGATAAATGGTATGCAACTGTATCTATTTGGAATGCATTACCAAATAGTGCAATCGATCAGTTACGCAAGAAGTTCCACGAGTGTGATCTTTTTCAAATCCTAATATAATTTCTATCTCATCAACCTATAGAGGAGCCACCTGACCTAGCCCCACCCAAACCAAGTTCCATTCTTTGCAATTTTCAAGAATGTATTTCTGTTCACTATCTTGTAGTTTCCCTCATCAATTTTCAATTATAGTACAAAGTTCTTCACGAAGGACACCACCACATCATCTAGAGTCTATGCAATTCAATTTTTTTCTTTGATCCCATGGAGGGGAATAGTCCTTTGTCTGAGGAAGTGCTTCCTGAATAGTCATGGGGGGAGAGGTAATGCTTGAAATCGCCCTTCTACTAGGAGATTGTGTACATAACCTCTTGGTCTTCTGGAAGCTGAAAAGTACTTTGAGTCCACCAACTCTGGTTCCACACTATATAAATTTTTGGATACTGTCTTCCAAATATCCTTCAGTGTAAAAGCATCATTCTCATAATGTAAAAGCATCATTCTCATAATAGAAAAAAACTAGCCCTTGCATGAACACATTGATTTCCTCCAAGCGTGGCACAATAGGTTTCCCAGGAACTCCAAAACTAGTTAGTCCCTCTAGATATAAATTACAGACGTCACATCACACACTCTAGACATTGTTTGTTTGTATTGCATACTCTCTATGTATTTATCACCCTTTAACACTTTCCTCTGCTTTTCTCCAATTGCTCTCTTCTAGGCAGCTGATGAGCTTGTTTCCATGTCATTCAAGATAATGCCTGCTTGCTTTCTTTTATGAAATTTACTTGCACACAACTCTTCAGCTTGTATCTTCTGCTTCCGCACAGATATAAATTATAATTCACGCTCAGATTATTAAATAAAATAAGCATTTGTAAAGAAATGATTTAGTCATTGACTGTTACAAATTATTTGACGGAAAGATCCTAGATAATTCTTGGAGAAAGGAAACATCATTGATAATCTTTTTTTCAAATAAGACTAAATCAAATAAATTAAAAATATTTTATGTAATTTTTAAAAGTAGAACTCATTCAATGCTTTCATGCATCGATGACCAAGCTGTCAGACCCACAACATCTGATAGCGTCAGAATTCCAATGACAACTAAATAAACCACTGACAAGGATGATGTATGTCCGACATTGTATTATCCCAGGTATTTTTTTAATTTATTTTAAGGCCAACAATAGTCATCAACAAGAAGATAACCCATCAAGGTTAGAAATTATAAACCGAAACATGCTAGAAAAGCAACCCTTCTACTTTCTAATCACCAAGTGCCCAATGTGGGAAGGTGAGAGCATATGGTGTTGAGGGGATCATTAGCTCAATTAATTGAAAATAATACAATGCTTGGGCGGTAAGCCATCCCCTTCCGCTTATCCAGCGGGAAAGCAAGAAAACTTGGCGGTGAACTAGTCAAGTGATATACGCAAAGATACAAATCACTCAACTGCAATATTTCAGCAGGAGGATTGAAATTAAATAACAATCTCAAATCAACCGCTTATGCACCGGGAGGACCATTACACTCAGACATCACTCGACCACTTATGTAGTGGGAGGACTGAAATTACAATTTGCTTGATAATAGGCGGCAAGCTAACCTCTTCCACTTTTCAGCGGGATGAGAATTACAAAACAGAATTGGTTAGTAGTAATACTACTTAACCTTACAAAAATAGATGATATGAGAAGAGAGTAATGCTGAATATCCAATTAAGAACATGAAATTTTGCTAATATCAAATCTACAGGCTGGAATTGCAAAACCAATAGCCTATGGATTCACTAAAATGCTCATAACTCTCTCATTACTCACCCAATTCACCCAAAATTTGTTCTAAACAATTTCTATACCCGCTACAATGAAAAAAAACCCAAGGAAAGCCATCAAAACACCCATATTTATTTTGCACACTTCCCAATGCATTCACAAAACCCAACGCCTAACCTCGAAAGTTCGATTTTCAATATAAAAATCCACACTCAAAATAAGATGCTAAAAACTTACAATATGCATCGCCAATGGTAGGAAGGAAGGATGAGCCGGTACCCAGAATGATGGAATCGCCTGGCCAAGTGGTGTGAGCAAA